>NC_037285.2:33501172-33576172 GCF_000002775.5 Populus trichocarpa | reverse complement strand
TTTGTTTTTTTTAAAACAACTTGAGTCAACCTAGGTTAACCCCTAAGCTCACGACCTGGAGTATCAGATCGGGATAACTCCATATAAAAGAAAATAAAAAAATCATGGAACCCAATCCCCAATCAACATAATATTGAAAGATGGAATTGAAAAAAAAATCAATTTTAAAATTGGCTTAAAAAAGATTGAAGCAACTCACGTTAATCATCAAAATCCATGGCTAAGGTTATGAGGTTAGGATTATCTCATAGAATCAAACCCAAAAATCACAAAGTCAAATTCTCAATCAACCAAATGCTAAGGGATGAAATTAAAAAAAAACAATAAAAAAGGATTTAAAACAAAACAAATCACAATCAAAAGAATGGAGACTAAGTTTGATATAAAAACTAAAAGAAACAAAATAGTAAGGGTCAAAATGAAAAATATCGATTCGAAAAAGGATTCAAAAAGAAAAAATAGCATTGAGAACCAAGTTTGGGAAAAAAGAAAAAATAAATTGCAAGACACTGCGAATCTCGATGAAAGGAGAGGTAGGAGAAGGGAAAATATGAAAAACAGGTCACACACACTTCTAATTGGTACACGCAACTCCTCATCAAGAAAATCTCACCACAAAGAATCCAACGCAAAGGCGAAATACCATGTCCCTTCACTGAAAGCCTCCATACACGTCGCTAAAGCTCAATGGAAAGCTTCCATACACTAGCCCATGCATTATACGCACCAGCTAAGTCACCCTGCCTATTTACCTGGTCCTCTGTATTTGTTTTAGTTTCAATTTTGATCTCTTAACTCCTAATTATTTTACATAAACATAATTTTATTTTAGTTTTCCAAACCGAGCATCAACCGCACACAAAACATTTGCCTTAACATTACGAGAACCCTATATCTAAGCAACCAAAATAAACTACTAGGTCAAATCCAAAAAAAAAAATCAATGTGAAATGATCAAATTAGAAGAAAAAAAAGTAGAGTGATTGAAAAAAAATTCCCTTGATAGAGCAAATGAGTCCTTGATGTTAGCAAACAAAAGAGACTTGATATTTGTTTAAGCTTTAGATTTGGTCCCCAAAGCTCTAATCTTATAAATCAATAAAAATGAATCTTATTTTTCCAAGCGACAGAGTATTCCCCTGACACCATGAGGCCCCGATACATAAGCATACAAACAAATAAATTTTATATATATTGAAAAAATGAGATGTTAGTTTGAATTTATGACAACAACAAAAATGGTAATTATAGTATCAAATGAAAAAACTAAGAAGTGTAAAAAAAAATGTGTATGTGTTTAATTGTTTGTTTTATTATATGTATTAGTTTGTTGGTACATGTGAAACATATATATTAAAATTCAAAAAAAAAAAATCTTATCAAAGATACACTGTGGCCTTTCTTACAAACTATTGTAGATGGTAATAATAGTTTTCTTGAGGATAGACACAAGAATCGAGGGGAGAGAAAAATGCAAGAAAATGAAAGAAAGAAAAAGGGCTAGTAGAGGCACGTAAGGGTTACGTCACTAACAAGTGTTGCCATGGAAGAGAATCGAAGCTGATTTGATTATAGCAACATCAAGAAAGGCCATCATCGGAGCTTAGAAGAGGTCTCATGCGTCACCTTAACTCCATGGTCTTTCTCACATGTTGTCATGTACAACACATACGCTAGCCATTGTTTTAAAAAATAGTTCCTCATCAGATTTTTTTTATTTGGTCCCTAATTTTTTATAACTCTTTAATTTTTTGATTTGGTCATTGATTCAACCATTTTATAAAATTTAGCCCTTATCATATATTTTTTTTCCTTGGTTTTGTCCCTAATTCTTTTATAGGGCTTCGGTTTGGTCCCAAATTTCATCTCACCCATGCCCAATAAAGACCTAATTAAGAGGAAAAGAGCATAAGGTAAATGAAAGAGACAGATGGTTGAACCAATTAGTTGAATTTTTTTTAGCCAAATTGAGTTTTGAACAAGGCAACCGAGTCGTGTTTAGGCCTTGAGCCAAGTCCAATATGATTGGATTTGAAACTCATGTCATCCAATGGACTGCAACATAAGGTAATGCTAGATCGATAAAAAAAAGAGGAACTATTCTTTGTTTTGATTCAATTTATTATTTTTGTCGATAAAAACCAAAATTGACATTTTATTAAAAAAAAAGATGCTAAATAGCATGCCACATCGTGAGAGTATGTTTTTCTTATTTGCATCAATCGCTTAGCATCTTAATCCAGTGTTTGATCATCGTTAACAACTCTTTTAACATTTTTTACGTGTATGATGACCGATTAGTTTTATTGAACACATTGATCGAACTTTCAATACGCACTTCAATTTTTTTATCGTCAACTCGAAATTTAACATCTCTAACATGTACTTTTTTATGCTTGAATTGACTTTTTTCTCCAACCTTCAGCATAGCGTGGGGCCAGTACTAGTTATTTAACTCATTTGTATGCTTTTTTTTATATTTCCTAATAGATTGTTTTGAATAAAGGAATACCTCTTTGACATATAACAATCTACTAGATCATTGGTTTGCGCTACGCTATGGGTCAGATTAAATTTTTTAACATAAAAAATGTTCATGCATTGCTAATGTTTTTGCTAATAAAAAAAAAAGTTAATCATGAACTCAAAATATTATGCATGTTGTATGATATCTTTTATAAATATTGATACAGTGATATATTAGATTGACCTAGATTAACCCGTCAAATTTATCATTCAGGTCATAAGATCATGATAACCTTATAGAAAACAAAAAAAAAAGTCATGATGGTCAATTTCTAATTCACTCAATGTTGAATGATGAAATTAAAAAGAATAAATAAAAAATGAACAAAAAAACTACTCAGGTCAACTTGGCAAACCAACAACCCGAGTCATGAGATTGAGATAACCCCGTAACATACAAATTAAAAAAATATTATGAAGCTCAATCTCCAACCAATCCAAATTTGAAGGATGAAATCGAAAAAAAAATCAATTAAAAAAAAGATAGGTTAAAATCAAGAGAAAAAAACTGTATCCATGAGACCGGGATAACTCCATATATAATAAATTGAAAAACAAATACGAAGCTTAATTCTCAAACAACCTAACATTGAAGATATTGAATGATGAAATTAAAAAAAATAAAAAAGATTAAGTTGTCGGAGGATGAAATTGTAAAAAAATCAATCTAAAAAGAACAAAAAAATGAATAGAGTTAACACGGGACAACTTGTCAAACTCGCGACTTGAGTCATAAGATCAGAATAACCCCATAAAAAATAAAAAAATAAAATTATGAAGCCTAATTTCAACCAACCCGATGTTGAAGGAAGAAATAAAAAAATTAAGTAGAAAAAAACGGTAAAAAAATACCCGAGTGAATCTGGGTTAACTTGTTAAACCTGCAACCTATATCATGAAATCGAGATAAATTCATAAAAATAAAAAAACAAAATTAAAAAGCCCACTTCTAACAGATCTAATGTTGAAAGTTAAAATAATATAAAAAAAACTAAATCCATGAAATCAGTATATAACCCAACAAAAAATAAAAAAAATTATGAATCACAATTCCTAAAATAACCTAATATTAAATGATGAAATTGAAAAAAAACCTAAATAAAAAAAGTCTAGGTTGTTGAAGGGTGAAATTAACAAAAAATATATATTATTCTAGTGAATAGTGTTTTATAAGTGTGACTATAGTGATTTAACCACATCTTTTAATGTATATTTGATATTTTGGTAGTTTTTTGCTGTTACGATTTGAAAATGTATGTTTAAGAAAAGCTAGAAATTGTAGCTTTTCAGCAACCAAGATTTTAATATAGAATTTTCAAGAAAACACATGCAAACTATGAAGTATGTTGATTACCAAACACTTTCAAAACTGTGGTTGAGGCAAAACATAGTTTTAGGCTTTTAGCCACAATTCATCATACTACCAAACAGATACTTAATATTTTGTTAATTGAATCTCTCATATATAGACAACATTTAATATTTTGCAAATATATCAAAAATTTCAATCACTTAGGATGTTTCTTTCAAGGCTCTAATATTTTTTTTATAAGGGCGACTAGCTTTGTCACTTGCTCGATAGTTTTTCCATAACATCTGATGATCGAAAAATTAGAGTTAAATTGATGGATTTACAAAATCATTTTTCAACTTTTTTTTCATTAGAAAACGCCTCAAAAACCTTATTGAGACCTCAATAAATCCATTTTCAATCTCAAAACACTCTTTATTCACTCCAAAAAAATGAAGATTAAACAAATAAAAAACCTTAACTAACACCGATCTACTTTCTTTGGCATGTTCATAGGAAAACATTGTCTTCATTGAACTCCTCTTAAGAAGACAAACCTATTGACTCAAAAATCAACCTTTTTGGTAGCCAAAATATTACAATTCGAGCACTTTCTCTACCCTCTAACATTTTTCAATGACTTTCTTTCTCTTTTCCTAACCAAAATATGACCATCACAACACTTTGTCTCTCCTTTATGTTTTTCAATGACTTTCTCTCTTTCTTTTTTTAATATCTAAGGATTAAAATGTGAATACGATAAAGTTTGATATCAAAACATGAATGGTTAAAATAACTAGACTAAATGATAGAAAAATAAAACTACAGGGATCAAACTTATTGTGGAATATCACTCAAAACTCAATACATGCGAGAACATGTAAATTATTTGTTTTTTTTTAAAAAAACATGCTAATGTAACTTAGAAGAGTAAAATTGTAAATAATAAAACTTCAATGATAATTATTTATTGCGATCAATATTTATTTTAAATCTAAATTAAAAAAATTAAATATACATAAATTAAGTTGAGAAAAATCGTGTTTGGTATTGCGATCAAAATATTATATATTAAAAATTAATTTTATTTTTTTGTTTAAAATTATTATTTTTAATATTTTTATATTATTTTGATACATTTGATATTAAAAAAAATAAAAAAAGTATTATTTTAATATTTTTAAATAAAATATTTTAAAAATTAACCACAAAATATAAAGAATTACGGGACAGCCCAAGTCATCCCAACAACGTTCCTTAGCTGACTGCACTTTCAATTTATTCCAAAGTTTGAAGAAAATCATCATCGCAGAGCTGCCTCATCATGGACAGTAGAAACGTCGTCGTTTGCGATAATGGCACAGGGGTATCCCTCCATCCCTCATTTGTTCTCGATCCAAAGAATGGATCTCTGTTTTCACTCGCTTCTTGTTTGATTTTATCAGTTCATGTAATTTTCCCTGATCTGCATTTCATGTATGCTTAATCCACGAATTCTTTTTTTTATTGAAAAATGTGCCAGCCTTGTGAATGATCGCTTCGATTTATTTTTTAAGAATTGCATTTGGCTTGAAAATTTTGTAATTTGAAAGCGTAATTAGGAGAGAAGAACGTGTAAAACAGCACGATCAATTGTTTTTATGGATAATAATTTTGTTTTCTTTAGTTAATGATTTTGTAATTTGTAATTGATTGATTTGTTAGCCTTTACATTTGTTTAAAAATTAAGAGTATGATGATTATGGATTTGTTGAGTTTGATAACTAGAGAGTTATTTTTGTTGCAGTATGTAAAGTGTGGATTTGCTGGAGAGAATTTCCCGACGTCTGTATTCCCGTGTGTGGTTGGAAGGCCGATGCTACGCTACGAGGAATCACTAATGGAACATCAATTGAAGGTAAAAAAACATCTCAACTATAATGTAATTATCATCATGTGTATTTGCATTACTTTTGTGTGTGCAAGTTAATGCTTTTGCTTTTATTTTTTAGTTTATTTTTCTTTTTCTGATTGAATTAGGATATCGTTGTTGGAGAGGCTTGTGCTGGCTTGAGGCATCAGTTAGATATATCTTATCCTGTTAACAATGGAATCGTTCAGAACTGGGATGATATGGGTCATGTGTGGGATCATGCCTTTTATAATCAACTTAAAGTATACATCCGGTGGCGCCTTCCATTTGTTTTGCCCTCCAGAATTATGTTTTAAGTTTTTCTTTAACTGTATTTAGTGTAATTTTGACTGGATCATAACTAGCCGTGCCCTACATTCTCTTTTGACAGATAGATCCAATGGAATGTAAGATTTTACTCACAGACCCACCTCTTAATCCCTCAAAAAATCGTGAAAAAATGGTTTGTGATCTAATTCTTTATGGTAATGTTCTGTAACATTGTTGTTATTTTCAGTCACTCCATAATGTGATGGTGATTTGGATTCACTTGATATGCAGGTCGAGACAATGTTTGAGAAATACAATTTTGCTGGTGTCTTCATTCAAATCCAAGCTGTTTTAACATTGTATGCCCAAGGTGCTTGTGGAGATGATTGAAGGTTTATGTTTTATTGATCGACATATTTCTTTCTTAGTGATGTGAATCATGAGATGTAGAGTTTTGGAAAATTTACCTTTGAATGCCTTAGAAACTACTTATACTACTGTTTTTTTGTGGAATGCTCAATGTCATTGTTATTTCTATTGCTGCTGCTCAACACCCCCCCCCCCCTCCCCCCTTTATTTGTTTATTTTCCCTTGTCTTTGGATATTTGCTTCAGCATCGTATTGTTTGTGCAGGTTTACTGACTGGATTAGTTATTGATTCTGGCGATGGGGTTACTCATGTGGTAAACTACTTGAGATCCATTCATAGTTAGATTTCACAAATATTGCCACCCACTTTATCTGTTTTTTCTTGTGTTTTCATTTTCTTTCTTTCTTCTGTTAGTTGCACTTGCAATGAACTAAAATCAAATCATTTGCCACATTTATATAGTGTATGATTTTCATTTTCATTTCCATTTCCATTCTCATTCCAAGGAAATGTTCTTCCTCCAAAACTCAATACTAGTTCAGTCTGTTTTGCTATTTTCTTGTGATTGCGATGGAAATTATGAATTTTTGCCATTGTCTCATAAAAAGCAATGGAGCCATCACTGTTTATGATGCTGTTCTCAATGCTCTATGCAATTTGTGGTCACGACTAATTAATCTAGGGGTAAAAGCTATGGCTTGTCCATCTAACTGGCAGTATCCAAAAGCATGATACTTGGGCTTTTCTCTCCAGGTTCCTGTTGTTGATGGCTATTCATTCCCTCATCTAACTAAGCGAATGAACGTAGCTGGTCGACACATTACATCCTATCTTGTTGATTTACTTTCACGAAGAGGGTGAGGGCCAAAATTCTTGTTAAATAAATTGTATGATGAATTTAATAGATTCTACCCTGTTCACTATGATACAATTAGATAACTGGAATGTCTTACTCTATTTCTGTAGGTATGCAATGAATAGGACTGCTGATTTTGAGACTGTCAGGGAAATCAAAGAAAAACTCTGCTATATTAGGTGAAGAAGCTACAATGTTATGCTTTAGATGGGTTATTGCATTGTGATTTAATACTAAATATATTATCTACAGTTATGACTACAAGAGGGAGTATCAATTGGGACTTGAGACCACCATACTGGTTAAAAACTATACAGTAAGTTGAATCTTATGATTATTTTTTGTTTCTTGGTAAGTGCTGCATCTACTATACTATCAGGAATAGCTTTGTCAAACAAGAGCATGCATGGTTTGCATAGGTTCTATTCATCTTTTAGCTGCCTTCTTATTGTTAGTGTGTTCATGCTTTATTTTGTTCTATGCTTTTCCCCTCATTTGATTGATTATGTGTGTAATCACTTGCGTCATATGTATTGGTAGCCCTGGGGCTCAAACTTTGGAGATCTAGTTAATAATTGAAAGCCTTAGCCAACTACTCTATCTGTATAGGTTTGTTCATAATGTTCAATTTGATATACCCTACGGGTTCTTTTCAATAAGGTGCTTCTGGGTTTTGGGCTGGTATTAACTTCCATATTATCTGAACAATCTAGTGAAAAACTACTTACCTTATTAAATAATAGCTTGATATTGCTGTATTCATCAGCTGCCAGATGGAAGGATCATTAAAGTAGGCACTGAAAGGTTCCAGGCCCCTGAGGCTCTTTTTACACCGGTAAGTCTATAGCTCCGCCTCTCTCTTCCTTTTCAAGTCATCTTATTTAAATTTTCATATTACAATATTGTGCAGTTACAAGGTCCATCTGAATATTAAGTGGTTAATTTCATTGACTTGTTTTCATCAAACTTATCTATAGGTCCTGTTAAATGGTGTGAACAAGTCAATTTTTTGATATATGTATTTTATCCAAGGGACAATCATTTTGGGCTTGTAGTAAGATGCAGAGTTACAGCTCACATTGTATATTGTCAACTCATTACATGTTAATCTAGTTTACTGCTAACATTTAACAAAAGAGTAGTTGATCATGTTGCCATAATAATAGCACTGGCTTTTGAGTTTTTATTTATTTATTTATAATCATCATGACAGACAATAAGAGGCCATGCAATTAGAACAAGATGTTGATAGGTTTAAGATCTGGAAAGTTATAGGTGGTTCCTTTTTGCAGGAACTCATAGATGTTGAAGGTGATGGGATGGCTGACATGGTTTTTCGCTGCATTCAAGAAATGGATATCGACAACCGTATGATGGTACTAGCATTTTTTCCATATTGTACTCCTGATAAATATCTTAATGCAGTTAACGGTTTTGATTATCCTGTTAAACTGTTGGGTGGGGATATTAAAACTATAACCTATTTAACATGAGAACTTAACTTTACAAAACTTGTCTTTCTCAGTTTATGATTTCTCATATTAAGTGATGGATTTCTCAGATTAGAATATGTTTCATCTTTTTTCCTATTTCATTTGCTTCTGAAAAGTCTTTCCAGTATGTTGTCTTCTCTATTTTAGTTGTGCACATGCCAAATCATCTCCTGTACTTGCTGCAGCATTTTGTGACGGTGTTTTTAGAATCCCTTTGCCTCACAAAGCAATAAATTCATACAACAATCTAGTGGATGTGGCTAGCGATAGGGTTGGGGTCTATATTCTTTCTGTAGTCCAGAAGATTGGTTATTAAGTAATCTGAAGACTGTAGTACTAAGGGAAGGTCCATATATTGGTCCCCAGTCTTGCCATCTTTTCTTCTTATGCTGGGTTGCATGTAGAATTCCTCAAAGGGCTGAACTCGGGTTGAGTTCATGTTAATTTCCCCTCTCTTTCTCTGTGCAGCTCTACCAGCATATAGTCTTAAGTGGAGGGAGCACCATGTATCCTGGATTACCTAGCCGGTAATATCTTTAATTCCTTCACACAGCTCACTTTCTTCTTGCATAAAATACTCACTCATTCCAGATATGTTTTATGTTGCTTTTAGCATGCATTTTTAGGTTCATGTTTACAAATTTCTGTCAACACTGATAAAAAATTTCAAGTGCCTGATGTCATGCATGATGGAAATAGCATAAAATGTGAAATGATGTCCTATGGTGGCTGCCAATAGGATTATTCCTAATACTGTGATATTCTTAGTGTGAAGTCAATCCCCTTTTTTTCTGGTTCCCTGCATTATCACACAATGTTCAAGGATTTTTAAAAATTTGGTTTAGAGATTTTCATGATCTATGTCAATAGTGGACCCAGTGGCTTCTATCATTTTCTGTTGGCACAAATGGATGTGCTTCTTGCAAGTGTGGAATCTGGAAACCACCGGATGATTTATTTTCATGTTTATTATTTATTTATGGTTCAGGCTGGAGAAAGAAATACTGGATCGCTATCTAGATGCAGTTCTCAAGGGAAACAAGGACGGGTTAAAGGTAAGGTCCAAGTCTTTTATAATATGACGTACAAAAGGGAAACAATTACCAAACACTTAATTTTTCATTTGAATAATTTATGAAAGTGTCTGTGATGGCTTTGGCACACTTGATGTAGAAGTAACATATTGGGGTTGGCATTATAACTTGTGAACAGAAACTTCGATTGAGGATTGAAGATCCACCACGAAGAAAGCATATGGTCTACCTTGGTGGTGCAGTTCTTGCAGGAATTATGAAGGTACATGCTTCTATCTCTCTCTTTCTCTCAACCTTAAAAGATCGTGACTATTTTCCCAAAGCAGTTTAAACTTCTGGTGGTTTAGTTGTGAAATAAAATCTGTATCCTGTGGATAATTTGATGCAGGATGCACCTGAGTTCTGGATTAGCAGAGATGATTATCTAGAAGAAGGGATGGCTTGTTTGAGTAAGTGTGGTCAGGCATAAAGTATATATACACCGGGCTACGTATAAAGCTAGCCAATATATCATGGTTAATTCTCCGACTGCCTTCTGTATCCCTGGGGTTTTGCTGTAGTCCATGAAGCAGTTCAACCTTGCAGTTAACTATGTGAGCTACAGCTTTGAAGTATTGTATACTTCCAGAAAAAAAAATGAATTTTAAAGAACTGAAATTGCGTTGTATTTTCTTGAAAATCTTGTTATATTTCGTTTAAGGTGTGTTGCTCCAGGCTGATTGCATTCACAGATGCTAGTGATTGGTCTGTACTTGTGTGTGATAGAATATAAATACGATGTCTTGAAAGAAATGCACATTGTTCTGCAGCTTTGTTCTGTTTTCAAGACATCGTATCATTTCGTTTGAGTAATGATTGCTGTGTTTCTACTTCAAGCATATCAGTTACCATGTGTGTGTGCATAGCCTCATCCTCCGGTAGGAAAAACAAATTACTGAGGGTATTGGAAATTATTGTTGCTGAACGTTGTCATGATTTGGATGAACCAACCACCTCAAGAATGACCCACAATGAGCCCTAGCCATTTATTCTCAGGTTAATCATGTCCAGTGTTTTTTAACCTTTGAGTTCTGATTAGTCGGGTTTTTTTACTAATATAATTAATAATTAATAATTAATAATTAATGGGATTCTTCTATTATATATTATATTAACATTTGACAACTTTATATTCGAGTCCTTTAATATGAGATATTCTTAAGCTTGATGATGACGTGTCACTTTGAGTTTATGTTAGTTTTTTATTAATCTATGCTGAATTTGTTATTGTTTTTTTTATAATACTTAATCTTTGGCTAAATATTTATTTATTTACCATAGAAAAGTGCTTTTTATTTTTAATCATGACTTTCATGCAAATTAACATGTTAACTTAAATATATCTAATATATTATTATTTTAATATTTATAAAAAATATTATTTTAAATATTTATTACGAGTTAAATGATGTTTTTTTTTACCCCTCAAGTTACATCAAAATAGTCTTCACATAATTTAAAAAAAATTTACAAGAAAAAACATTAAAATACCTAAATATTTTTTTTATATTAATTTTTTTTAATCATGCTCACGACGTAATGCGTACTATAATTAAGTAATGTCTAGTCAAAGCTAGTGGCGTGGGATTGAAGAGAAAGCATTCCAAGGAACAATTACCTCAATAAAAAAAAGAAAAAACAGAAGCTACGCCACCTCGTTGTTGTTTAGAAATCACACCTCACCTAATCACCAAACATCCAACCTAGGGCATCTACTCCAAGCCTAGTGGGGAGTGCTTTTTACTTTTTAGTTTTCTAATACTCGGATGACTAATTTCAATAAAATAGATTTAAGTTCTAGAAGAAACCCTAAACCCTTAAAGTGTAGACTAAAATCATTTGCACTAGAAATCAACTAAGACGAAGAAACCTTTTAGATGATTCATCTATATCTATCTCAAGTACTGAAAATATTTATATTTTTTTTTATTAATATAGATATTTAGACTAGTTTATATATACCTTAACTAATCACAAGGATCTTAAAATTAATAATCATATAAATCATCAATGACCCTGATAAAACTCAAACTCGTGACTATTAAAAAACAAACCTAAAACCTATCTAATTAAAGTTACCCCTCATTAAACATTTACAGTTATTAATCGTGTGTTAAGAATTGTGTAGACTCATCCTTGGATTTGCCATGATCCTCTTCCTCGATGTCAGGTTTAGAGCTCGTAGCATAAGGGAAAGAGCCGCCTCAGAATGCCGCAACGGCTGTCCACCGCCAAGAATGTCGTGGTTTGTATGGCTTTTGAATGGCTGATTTGATGGTGCATCATAAATAAACAATTTTTACTAACGAATTATGTGTTTGTAACTTCAACTATACCATTAACTATGACAGTAATAATTAGCTCATGAGACTATTATAAATCAATCTAATATAATCCACGCGAGTGAGAAAATCTTCTTTCAAGAATTAAAAAGGAATAAGTACAAAATTACAGGAAATAAATTGTATAATATCAAAACACATGGCGATTTTAACAACTGAAATATGCTCAGACACGATATAGAAAACCAACTCAAGCATGGTATAAATTACACCAAATTCCACTACTACGAGAAATAGAACATATATTTTTGACCCTCAGCCCTCAGTCAAATATTTTTTTCAAACAAAAAAAATTAACTATTCAGGATTTTTTGACTTGTTTTTTTTTACATAAAAAAATTCTAAATCTAAATTGAAAAGCTTATAAACACATTCAATTAAATAAATTGAATAAAATAAAAAAAAATATTATGCGAGGTTTTTACATATTAGAAATATTATCCAAAAACAAATGTTTTTTTTTTATTTTTGAAAATAAAGTTCATCTATATAATTTATAAAAAAAATTATAAATGAATTAGAATAATTTCTTCAAAAATTAAATGTATAGAAAATAATTAAAAAAACAACTGCCAATTAAAAAGGACTAATTAAGAAAAATAAAAAAATAATTACAGAGAAGGGGTATTAATTGAAAAATAAATTAAAAAAATTATTTTTAAAAAAATTATCAATAAAAAATTAGTAAAGAAAAAAAAAGATCAGGCACCGCTGGGCCTGACAAGTGTGTCTGGCCAATTTAGAAAGGGCCCGCGCGCATGCCCTTATTTTTTAAAAAGCTAACGGGGTTGTCAGCCCTAATTTTTGTTGAAAAAAAATAAGGCGACATGTCATCTATATTTGTCCAGATTTCTACCATTTTGGTGGTAAAAAAATCAGGTGACCTTATGGTTTGTTGATTAAGAAACCCTATTTTCAACTCTTTTTTTTTTACTCAAAACATTTAGAAAACACCCTAGAGACCTTGATAAAACCATTAATGACATTAAAAAACTTGAAAAACAACATAAAATTCAAAAATCAACTCGAAACCAAAAATCTTTCCGAGCTCAGATTTATTTTAAGCAATTTTAAGGTGAAAAAACACCTAAGTGGAAGTCCACTCACCGAATATAACTCGTTGACATCAAGATTGACTATTTTAGTGATTGAAATGTTGTCAACAATGATTTTCTTTCTCGACCTACGGAATCCTGCGACTCTCTTAAACTAGAGTCCTAAAAATAATGAAAATGAAGTTTTGGGCTAAATTTGATTTTTTTTATGAAATTTCAAAAATTGAAGGAACCTAATTTTTATAATTTAGAAAATTTCCATTAATGAACATTTCACCAAAACTTCAAGAAAACCACTCATTTTCTCTATGTTTTTCACTTTGGTACCATATCTTTTAATCTCATCATTCCCCAACAAATTAATCTAAATTGGCCTACAATCTGGTTCTATAAGGGCGAAACAGGAAAAAAAAAGTTTTAAGACAAAAAAAATATTGTTGTGGAAGTTCACGGTGAATAGTGAGATGGGCTACAATGGCATGAGGAACAATAATTTTCCCATGCCTTTTAGTGTTTTGTATAATATAAGCCAATTCTCTTATTTATTAAATTTTTTTACAATAAACTATTAGTGATCTTAAGAGTATTCAATTGTTCATTATAGTGAGTAAAATTTAGACAAACAATAACACAATGTAAAACAAATAAGAAAATACGATTCACAAACCTTGTTTTTTTTTTTTTAATGAAAACAAGTTGAATTGAAAATGCTTGTGATTAGACACAAACAATAAGTAATAGTTGTTTAGGCAATCAATTAAGATAAACACTAGTTATGGAAAATTAACTCTATCACTAGTAGCATCAATTGTGTATTCGCATGCTGTCTTTGGTGATTGAATAGTTAGAGCATTAAGGTTGTACATGTGTCACTTAAATTGGTTATACAGTCAACCTAATGACTTCTATAAAAGACTTATGTCTATTTTCCACAAAAATTAAAAAAAAAACATAAAACTACTTAATTTTTCATTGTATACCAAGGGATTGGAACAATAAAATGACTACTTTTCCCTTACAAGAAACTCATTTAACTTGATATTAGGGGTAATATGGGTTTTTCCTAAGTCATTGATAGAGTGATAGGGGCAGATCGGTTTTTTAATGTTTTTTAAGCATAGTGTAATGACTAAATTATCATTAAAAGTAAAAACTTTTAAACTAGCATCTAAGGGTTTTTCCTATATTTTCACTTTTTAAAGCATACAAAAATAACTAAATTATCTTTAAAAGCAAAAATTTATGTGTTGGCATCTAGGGGTTTTTTCATATTTTCATCTTGTTTTTTTAGTTATTATCAAGTTAACTAAGGATAATTTGGTATTTTAATAAATATAAAATATTATTTAAAAACCAAAAGTGGTTGGCATGTGGGACATGCCCATGTCCTTAGGACGGTTCCTGAGGAGGTGTTTGGTGGTAAAACAGTGGCTTTTAGGGCAGCGTTCAAATCCTCTCGACTTCCCACCATCATTGGGAAAAGGGTGTGCCAACAACCCTCCGATTTGAAGCTGACAAACTTTTTTTTTGTTCTTTTCTTTCTTTTCATCGATTTCTGCATTTGATCCTTCAAATTTTCAGAGAAACCATTCAATTTTTTTTCTTCAGATTTGGTCTTTTTTATACGTTTTGTTTTATTGAAAATAATTTATAAAACTTAATTTTTCTTATCTTATCCTCCAATTTTCTCACATGCTAGATTTGATTTGCATTCTTTTTATTGTTATTAATTGATTGAGAATTGAGCTTCTTAATTGAGGCCGAGTCTAGGATTTCACAAGTTATGAGTTTGAAAGATTAACCTAGGTTTTATAGATTCGCTCGGGTTTCCTTATTTTTTTTTCTTTTTTTAAGATCATGGTTTTTCATTTTTGTCTTTTAGGATTTATTTAATTGGATATTGGACAACTTTATTTTTTTATTTGTTTTTTTATAGGATCTTTTATTTATTTTAAAAATGACACAGGTTGTTTAGAGTTTTTTTTATTTGTTGTTCTTTATTAAATTTAGCTTTTTAAAAAGAATTTTTTTAATTTAATTCAATTAATTGATTAAATATAAGGTATGATATGCTTAATTCATGATATTAAATTGGCAATAATTAACTATAAAAAATGAGTTATCAATATTGCATTGATGTCGTCATGCAATGTTTCAGAATGGTGTTGAAACTGTCTTAGTAAGCTTTTTTTGGTGGTAAGGTGGTATCCATGGCAAAGCACTAGTGAGTCTCTAACGAGTTTTTCTTTCTTCTCCTCCCGAATATAATATTGATAACTCATTTTTTATAGTTAATTATTGCCAATTTTTATTTATTCGCTCTATTTACTATCAATGCCTTATTTTTTGAAATCATATTATTACATTAACCAAACTTATTGAATGCAGTCTAATTAATGACTCGTGTCTCGGATCTTTCTTGCTTATTTGAAAAGGCTATCATCATATGAACATTATTTTTTTATGCTGTGAAAAATTTAGGTCGGCTCACAGCACAGCGCATGCCACTTATCTACTGTTATCCTAAATAATATATATCCCATGTACTATCACCTAGAACATTTATGAGCTTATATGCAGTTATAAATGGTATTTACAGATCAAAGAATAATAAGAAAATATCTGAAATAAGAGAAATTTTATACTATAAACAAAAATACAAAAACAAAACCCATAAAACTAATTAAACATGGACTAGATGAACTTAGGTTTAGTAGTAAGGCACCTTTATTTTTTTTTATGAGAAGATTTTCCAAAAACTAGCTACCAGAGAGTTTAAAAACCCAATAACAAAAGAGAGGGTATTCTAAAAACTAACAACAATCCAAAAACTAGTAGAAAAAGAGTTTAAAAAACCAACAAGATAGAAAGAGAGATTGTTCCAAAACTAGAAAATAGATAGAGTGTTTAAAAAACTAATAGACAATGTAAATGGAAAATTTCAAATACTAATTCATAATGAATATTAGAGAGAACACACCTTTTATATATTTTTACTATTTTCATCAACTTTGGGGAGCTTAGAATTTAAAACATGATGATGCTCAAGATTTTGGACATCTAGATTTTATTAGGCTTGATATTCATGTTGGTGAAATATAATCAGAAAAACTTGGAATCTGTGTGACTTTGAAGTAAGAAAGAGTCTTTATCTTTAAAGTGATAGTTGCCTTTGCTATCAATATAGTTTTTTATTATGTTAATGGAAAAAAAATACATCTAGGATATAATAAAGCCACTAGAAGTTCAATGCATAGAAAACCAATAACTTCTCTAATAACTTCATAAAAGGATATTTTCATAGAGAATGGAAGAAAAAAAAACTTTTAGATGGACTCAAACACAAAAAGAATTATTCTTAATTTTCACCTTTTGTCCTCACTTTTAAAATAACAAGAGGTACAATATAAAACAGAAATTAATTTTCATGTTTATTTAAACAAGAATCATGTCTATCCATTTAATATAAATATCTCTCTAACTTAACCTTTCATATGAAATATGTTTTTAAGAATTAATAATTATGACTTCATTTTGGCTTTTTCTTTACTTTCTTGTATCGCAATTTACAGTCAACACTCACAACCAACAAATAACTATTTACTTTTATAATCCATTGTTGTGAATGTCTCAATAATTCAATTTTTTTGAAGGGGTGGGAAATGATGTTAGTGTCTTTAGAGTCCTATGCACATTAAGCTCAAACATCAGAAGTTAATGGCACTAAAGGGTTCGCCACTTTGATATGTAAGTCAATATTTGGTATACTTTATAGGTAAAATATGTGTATAATATTTAGAAAGAGAGAGTGAGCCATAAATATATAGTGAAAGCTCTCTTGATATGTGTTAGTATAATTGTAGTTAGAGTTGTATTTAATTAAGGGAAGAGCCCCTTTGATGATGTTTTAAAAAATCCAAGTAACTTAGAAGCAAGGCTTATGTGTTGGATAATCAGTTAATCTCTAGGTTTTAGCAATTTGATTTATTCTTTCTAGTCAAGGTGGGTGGTGTTTGGTACTTGGTAAACCAAGATGGTTGGAGGCTAGTACCTGCAAAAGATCATCTTTGGTAGATATAGGGACTCTCATATGCTTAAGTAAAAAAAAAAATTAGAAAAAAGACAATCATATTTTAGATAGAGATGCTTTAAAAATATGTATGCAGTAGAGAATAGAGATTGTGAATCTGGAGCTTGAAAGATTCATAGTATATCTATAACCCATAAGTCTTGTTTTTTTATGGGGAGTGACTAAAGCGTAATTTTTCCCTGATAGTTTTAATGATGAAAAATATCCCTGACATATGTATTAATGAAATAGAAATATGGTAGGACATTGAAAAATTCTATACATTATCTCTTACACAACATTAATGTTGATGGAAATATGACAGGTTCTTAAATGACTTTGATACACTATCTCTACACAACATCAATGTTGATGAAAATATGATAGGTCCTTAAAGGACTTTTATACACCTAAGGGTGTAGGGAGAGTAATATCCAAAATATAGTTGAGCCCATGAGTCTAGGCTCTTCCCCTAGGTTGAGCCCATGAGGGTTAGGCCTTCCCCTTCGAGGCCATGACATTGGGTTCTTCCCCAAGGCTGAGCCTATTGGAGCTGAGCCCAGGCATTTTGCATGAGACCAATGATTTTTAGGCCCTTGGGGAGTTTTTCAAGCCTGTTAAATTTGAGTTTATCAATAGCCCTCAAGTTTTTGTGATATTTTATACACAAAGACTTTGTAAAAACACATTGTACGACGAGTTTGTTGAATTTTCTTTGTATGAGAATAGGGGTGGAAACCCCTGGTAATATACCAGAGACCCCATGTGTAGGGGCGTACACCATGGTTGAAAAATAATTTATAATCATATAAAGGGGAACCATGGAGGAACTCATACTGAGTAAATTTTTCTAATATGTGGACCATGAAGGAGGATCCCATACTTAGAAAAACTTCTAAGGGGCGGAGGGGATAGACCTATACCAACGCCTATACTTAGAAAAATTTTCAAAGGGTGGAGAAAAACCCAAGAAGGGTCAACCTATACTTAAAAAATCTTTTAAGAGGCTCAAGAGAACTCGAGGAGCGTGAGCTTTATACTTAGAAAACTTCTAAGTGGCTGGGGGGAACCTATGGTGACACCTATTCTTAAAAAGATTTCTATGGAGTGGAGGGGATGGATCCATGTCTATATTTATACTTGAAAAAATTTCTAAGGGGCGGAGAGGATGGATCCATGTCGACACTCATACTTAGAAAAAATTCTAAGGGGCAAAGAAAAACCCAAAGAGGGTTAACCTATACTTAGAAAGTTTTTTAGAAGGTAGAGGGGAATCTAAGAAGAGTGAGCCTTATATTTAGAAAAATTCTGAGTGGCTGAATGGAACCCCTGGTGATGCTCATACTTAGAAAACTTTCTAAGGGGTGGAGGGGACAGACACCTGGTGACGTCCATACTTAAAAAATTTCTAAGAAGCAAATGGAAAACTCATGGTGACACCCATACTTAGAAATTTTTTTAAGGGGCGGAAGGGAACCCAAGGAGAGCGAGCCTATACTTAGAAAATATTCTAAAAGGCTGAGGGGAACGAATCTCTATTGATACCCATACTTAGAAAAACTTCTAAGGGGCAGAGGGAGACCCAGGAAAAGTGAGCTTATACTTAGAGAATATTCTAAGAGGTTAAGGGGTATAATGTAGTTTACCTTAGGTAAGGTGTACTTGGGATGATATGTCCTCCCTATATACAATGAGTCTCTTTATCCAGACTCTAAGACCAGTTAGGGTTCCTATTGACCAAAATATTAGGTGGTGATTCCATACCTTTTTTTTTACTGATAAGAAACAAGAATTTCTTATTTTTTTCCCATCACCGGAGAGATCACGCTTCGGGAGGATGATCTTCATGATGCCGCATACGTACGACAATATGAATGTTTATTTTAATCCCTATAATTATATGTATTTCAAGTACTTTCCCTCGAAGATCTCGATCCTTATTAAAATGATACTGAGATATTTAGCTTACACATTGTATAGGTTTTTCTAATGTCTATTGAAAATTTTGTGAGAAAATATGTGTGTGTGTGTGTGTGTGTGTGTGTGTGTGATTCAATAAAGTGTTGTAACTTTACTATTTTGTACATATAATTCATCGCACTTGTTGATGAAATTTATTGGATTGTAAGCATGAGACTACCATCATGATGTAAAAAACATTATCTCATTTCTCACATGTATTATAGTTGAAGAAACTAGAATTGTCGTGATATTTACTAGGCATTGCAAATACACTGATATCCTTTTTAGAAATTAGCATAACCAAGACAAACACATTGAAATGCTTGAGGATCAAGTTTATCCTTATAGAGAGAGTGATTATGGACATAACACATAATAAAAAAAACACTCATGATAAATATTGAGAGTAGAAGTAATAGAATAAAACCTTGATAACACATTAAAAGGGTTTGATAATCAATAATATGGGCTAACAACCTATTTATAAGAAAAAAGACAATCACGAAATTATCAGTCCGAAAATGTTTAGGAACATTCATAGTAAACCTATGCCCAAGCTACCTTTATGAGATGCTAGTCCTTACATTTTGTAATGGTTTGTAACCACACATTAACTAGTGAAAAAAAAGTCATAAGCTTTGAATAAATCATCAGGATACTGATTCACAAACTCATAATCATTGTTAAAATAAAACATTTGAACTTGAGTATGAAATTATGTGATAATCATTTTGTAAATTTGAAAAATAACATGATATTGTAATTGTTTATTCTATTGCAATGATCAATGAATGAAATAAAATATTTATGATTTGAAGCAGGAAGGGTAGAAAAAGAAACACAAACATCAGTATAAATGCATGCAAAGGATTTGAACTTTTATTAAAATTGATTTTTAAAGGAAATAATTTACAATAAGCAAGAAATATCTTTTTCATAATTTTTCGATGAATTTCTCTCTTTCAAGCCAAGAATTTTTTTTAAAAAAATTAAAGTTTTGGACCAAAATAAAATATTTAAAAAACTAAAGGAACTGTAATGGAAGAATTAGGAAAACAAGGGGACTAAAACATTGTAAACATTATCCTTTTATGCTTTACATTTTGATCCTCTATTTTTAAGTTTTGCATTTGTATAAAAATTTATCATGATTTGACCATTAATTTAATTACAAAAGAGTAATTGTAAAGAAAAAAAAATACGATGACAAAAAAAAGGAGGAGTTGATCTAAATGAAAACCTCACAGCTACTTGTAATGTAATTTAATTATAATTTTAATGTAATTGTAATATGAGCTCGTCCTCTTATTTTATTTTTTTACAACTTGTTCATTAGAGTGAAGTACAACTAATGAAACACGATTCACAATCCCAAGGTTATTATTTTTTTAATGAAATGAAGTTGAAATTGAAAATGCATGTTCTTGGACACAAACAATGAAAGAGAGGAGGAAAAGTGGACTATTTGTCTCGGATAATTGTTTGTGTTAAGGGGTTTCATGCCTACAAAATATTTCATTCGAAGCCTATACTTCCTCTACCTCTAAAATATGTAACTTGTTCCTCCACCTTGAACAAAAACAAGAAGAAAAAAATCAAAGAATCTCCAACTTCTTCAGTAATCTATACAAAATCTACTGATCTACAAAAAAAAATGAACTTTACAATAACTGCACAGCTTGTATCAGCTACTCGTCAACATGCTGTATCTCACCCATCGTAAGTTACTCGTAAGGATGTTGTATCTCACCCATCATAATGCGATTGCTAGAAACCTTGAAGCCAAGGAGAGCAGGATCAATTTGCCTTCCTTTCTTCCCTTTCTTTTTCCCGCTTCGCCCACTCAGTGGACCATCAGATGATTCCAAGGCAGCCGCATTAGCTGCTTCAGCCTCGGTAAAAACTGGCTTCTTTAGCACATCCATAAATGATGTCTCTGTTATACCAGCATCATTGTAAGATGAGGACCTCCTAAAATGCGCTTCTTTCTTGCCAGATGTCTGACTGTCACCTCCCCGGGTTGCTGCTACATTCTCTACAGGCTCACTCCTCCTTTCTGCAAGGCACCAAAGTTTTCGGATTTTTTAAATCACCACCACAATTATCCAAAACCAACAAACAAAAGACAGCACATCTGAAACAATAATGATATACCATCAGAAGTTGCAAGGCTTGCCCGATTTCTTTGCTTGATATGCGAAGAAGATGCCATGTCCGACGACACATCCTTGGAAGAATAGGCCCGTGATACCGGCGGGCGTTTATGCAAGGCACTGTCAAGCCCTCTAGTTAAAATAGAAGGCATCCTGTTCACAAGCATTTTTCATGAACATCAATATAGGTTTCAAATCAAAACAGTGCAACCCGCAACTCCAATATTTATGAAGCAAGACCTTTCCAGTAGCTTGATGTCAAAAGAAACAGATTTACTAGGGAAAACCCACTAACGCTGAATACACATGCAAACACAGATGTTGCTAATAGTCAAGTCATGCATAAACAGTTGACCACAAAGCTCATATGCACAATCTGAAAATTGTGAAATTCAAAACAGATTTAATGTCATTGTTGCCACAAATAAGTACAGAGAATGTGGGTTTGACTGCACCCCTGGAGATGTTAAAAGTTTACTTTATCATAGTAGAAGAAAGAAATTAAGCAAGTACTTTGGGGTGGAAAAAATATCCTCACCAACTCCCGTTCTACTGTGAAGTAACTTGAAAAGAAAAGGGGCGGTGGGAATGCAAAATATACCCTATGATTTGGCCCATTTGCAGTCCAGTGAAGGTTTCAAAATTTGAAACTTCAATGATTTGAGGTTTCCTCTGTTTGCTTTTACCTTTTTACTGTCCGTTAAGTTTCTAGAAATAAGTCCATGATACAGCAGCTACTAAGACACAAGATGACATGACATCATGTTAATGTACATGCACTAGGAGACCTATAAAATACAAGGCAGCTAAGGTGCGAGTGTTCTCCCACATACTTGCATCTTGTTTTAAGCTTTTTAATGAAGAGAAATCATGAGAGCACCTAACCTATCAAAAGAGTAACCATGCAAGTGCTCTGAAACCAAGTTTTGTAAAATACGATATTCAGATGAAGATTAACACCATGATTAAGGAGACCATGATGACTTCATTAAAAACAATCCTACAACAACAAAGGAGAGTCATTACCTGTCAATAGAGACCTCTTCACCCGTCAATTTATCTAATCCCATCTCATACCCGTGTAGGCCTCCATTACCACCTGCAGAATTTCACAAAGCCTCTAATATCCATCTAAGCATAAGCATGATATCTGATAAGATGTATGTCAGAGAAAATACCAGCACTGCTCAGGGAACTATGCCTGCTACTCTGCCTGCTACTGGCATTAGCAAAATCCATAGCAGTTTCAGCTTGTTCAACAAAGTTCTCTTCAATGTGCGAAACAGACCTGGCCATGGCAGTCATGCCTTTGGACCCATATCTGTTATCCAATTCTGCCAATTCTTTATCCATGGCAGATTTATCAACAAACATGTTATCCACATGATTAGTATGAGAAGTATCTACTATGCCTGAAAAGAAAGTTGGTTCTTCAGTTAGTGCTCCAGATTTCGACCTTAGGGACAATCTTTCACCATTTCCTTGATGGTGTAATTGACCACTCAAGGACATAGCATGATTATCCTGCAGCAGAGAATTTGATTTCAAATTTTGAGGCTTTTCCATAAATGAGTCATTCATGGTGGCTTCTTGATCTGGAATATCATTTAAAGAGAACGACTCAGTGATTGGCCAAAAGGATTCCTGAGATTTAGAAGAAGATATAAGGTTCCGATAATCGTCTTCCGATGACCGAATAGACTGAAGACCCATATTTTGGTGAAGATCCGCTAAAACTTGCTTTGAGCTCTCCTCATCTCCGCGAGCTGAGGTCCAAAAACTAGAGTTTCCAGCAACTTCTGAAACATTCCTTTTTCTTTCAGCTTCAAGATGCAATTGTTGCATCCCTCCTTCAACCCAACTATTCTCTTGCTGCCCTTGTTTTCCAGGGAGGTGGCTCTCTGTCATTTCGGCGCGAGAACCATAAATATCACCAAAAACTTGTCTATGACGAGAAGAGACATTGGACGAGAAGGAACCCGGTTGATCAGTAGAATGCATATATAGATGCTCTGCTGAATCTGGACCTTGGGAATGACCACTTACATTATCCATCTTCATCCCAGGAGTGACAGCAGGCAGAGAAGTTGGATGGTCAAATGCCATAGAGCTGGGCTCATAAAACCCACCCTGATGTGGCTCCTGTAGAGCATGATTCCATTTGTTATGGCTTAAATGTTCATCATGTGAGGAAAGCCTCTGCTGTTGCAGGTAAAAATCTGAAGCGCTAAATCCTGTAGACTTAGACTGGTGATGACCAGTAGTATTTCTGAAGGTCTGACCAGCTTCATCATTGGACCATGGCCAACCAACTTGCCTTTCACCATCAATTCCTAACTGTTGCCTTGCCAAAGATAACTCTTGCGCCTGCATCTGTTCTTGCTGAAGATGGAACTGCAGGTCTGAAGGGAGTATATTACCATGCTTCACCTGTGATAAAAGGTCCAAGATATCAGTCTGGGGTTCTTGAAGATTATTCTGGCCAATCTTAGCTCGAATTATCTGCTCCAGTGTTAGATCGAGGTGCCTTGGATTATGTGAATTCTGCTGCAGTTCGGCCGCCAGTCGTGTCCTAAATTGAATCTGCTCAAGCAAGTTTTCTCTCAATGGATCTCCCTTTCCCTGCCCATATCCAAGATCAGGCATCTGATGCTGCAGCAACTGTTCCAGAACCTGCTGCTGCTGCAGTTTCATTTGGTACTGACGAAGCTGTTGTTGCTGTTGGTGCAGTAAATGATGCTGTTGCTGAAGCTCAAACTGTCGCTGCTGTTGCTGAAGCTCCACCTGTCGCCGCTGTTGAAGTTCCAGCTGCCGACGCTGTTGAAGCTCCAGCTGCTGCTGATGTTGAAGCTCCAGCTGCTGCTGACGCTGTCGAAGCTCCAGCTGCTGCTGACGTTGAAACTCCAACTGCTGCTGACGTTGAAATTGCAGTTCAATAAGATTAGAAGGGATTTGCTCAAAACCCAGTTCCATAGTATGTGAGAAGGGATGAGATAAATGATTCTGTTGTTGACATTCTTTTTGCATCTTCTGCAACATGAGATGCTGCTGGTCAAAATCATTGAACTCTGGCTGCCTGTGAAATAAGTGTCGAGCATCTGCGGAACTTAGATCGATGTGAGGATTAGTGAGTGGCTTTTTCCTATAATCTTCAGGCCATGTCTCTGCATAATGGGATTGATCAAATACTGCATCAAAGGACCTGTGACTGGCAAGGGCAGCATCATGCTCTGTATAAGAGTCCATAGCATGAACCTGCACTGGAAATTCATCACCCATGCCAGAAGCCATGTTGGATGATTGAGCACGCCTAAGATTAGAGTTGCTACTGAGCTCGGACATTGACAAGCCAAACGGATGAACTATTTCATCCTGATGAGTATGCATGCCAGCTTCTGAAAATTCATTTAAGATGGCAGGGTTGGTAGAAGGATTAGGACCAAATCGATGAACGTCTGCAACATCTCTCATCAAAGGGTTGCCACTACTTCCAGGCCTTCCAGGAAAGACGATTTCTGTATCCAACAAAGATCAGAGCAACTAAATGAGCCCAATGAACAGATACAGTGACATGAACAGCAGAATCATTCTAAGCAACTTACCTTCATCCGGAGTAACAACATTTTGAAATCTTTGATCATCAGAATACTCCATCCCACCGAGAAAACCATGATCAGGAACTCTTGACTGACCACTAACATTGGAGATGGCCTCAAATCCAGATGAAACCCGCTGCTGGTCTTCCCTGACAGCAGAAACCTTATATTCAAGAGAAGCAGAAGTCGCTGTGCTCCCTTCCAAGCTTTCTCCAACATCATCAGATAGTTGTACCTTAGCAGACGGACTAGTACTTGAAGCACACCCGGGTTTAAGTTTTAGGTGAGGCATAATATCACCAAGTTCATGGAAGGGTGATCCATCGGGAGCATCTGACAAACGAACTGGTAGGTCAGTTCCAAAATATCCTTGCTCAAACCATGCAATAATATCAATACCAAGGTACGGTCCCTGAATTGCCCCTTGAGGATCAAGATAGCACAATGATAGTTCCTCAGGCATGAAAGTACCCGTGAATTGATGCCCATCATTATTTATATTCAACGAAAATTGATGGCTTCTTGAATTTTGCTGTGCAGAAGAAAAATCAAATAGTGAACTTGAATCATCAGGGAGCTGGCTACCAATTTCAAAAGAAGTAGCTGACTCAATATCCTCCAACTTAAGGTTATTCTGAAAAGCCACATCTGCCACTGGCTGCCTTTCAAAAGCTTTTAAATCCACAACGTTGTCAATCAGGCCACTCTCCCCAACACTGCTGGATTCGTCTCTCTTGAAAACTGCAGGCACAAAGCCATCCATCAACGCTCTGCCAATTGTTGTCACACACTTCTGTTTATCATCTTTATGCGTATCCTTTTCTGAAATACATAACAGAAGGGATAGTTTTAACACTGAAATAAAAGAAGTCAAAAATTGATATTAGAATTACTTACCCTCAGCCATTGATGCATTGAACGTTTCAGCACCCGTACCTTGACCAGAAGCATTGCCAGTAATTTTTCCAAAAGAGTCTGCAATTTCTTCAGTCTTAACAGAGAAACTCACATTCTCCTCACCAATGCCTGAATAAAAAAGTGTTAGAGAGAATAGATGGTGAGATTGCAAAAGTCAACTGAAGATGTGACACTGATCACCTGCAGTGTTATTATTTGATGACTCGTTCTTCTCTCTAAATGAGTTGTTCAATCCTCCACTGCTTGTAATTTTTCCCAGCCATATATCTCCAAGGACAGCCTGCAAGAATCATATGATCCAATTTAAAGCAGTGACAGTAACTATAAGACATACCTTTAACATGACATTATGTAAATTGTATACCTCTTGCTCTGCATCAGGTGCAACAAAAGCCAATGGCTTAATAGCAATTTCCTGTGTTAGTGGAGACACAAGCTCCATCCCATCTGGTATGGTATCAAAACTTGGAAGAGTCTTGTGCTTACGGTAAATGTCAAGAAGTTTTCCCCTCGGATAGCAGAATACATGATTCTTATCCACAGGAATGGACCCGATGGAAGAAGCAGTAAGATGCCTGCCAATTTGTAAGTTCCCACTATTGTTGGACCTTCCTCTTCCGGCAGCAAACGGCACATTCGGGCTCTCCACACGTCCTCTATCTGACCCAAATCCAGGTGCACTCCTGTAAGCAGCGGGTCCACCAGAATGAACTTCCATACGATGGCGAGGCCTCCACTTATCACGGGAGTCATTCTCACGCTCAGAAGATGGCCTCCACTTATCGCGAGAATCGTTCTCACGCTCGGAAGTTGGGCGGCTAGAAGTGCCAAAATTTTGTTTGTCGCTGTGAGCCTCATCCTTCTCAACATCTGCCCTCTTATCATTTCGAGAATCCTTCTCTTTCTCTTCAGGACCCCACCTAGATGACCACTTGCTGTCTCTTCGGGATTCATGAGCAGAATTGCGGTTGTTGCCGTCATGCCAACGATCTGAAGAAGGCAAAGTTCTAGTCTCAGATATATCTCTAGCTGAAACAGAATCAGCACGATGGTCTTCTTTTCTGCGATCTTTTCTACCAAGCAAACCTGTATCCCTCTCCTCCTCACGCCAACGGCGGCTGCTTTCAACATCAGGAGCAATCCTCCTCCAATCTTTCTTGTCTTGGGATCCATCTAAACGCCAATTGTCTTTCAAATTGCTATCACTGGAGTTTCCATGGGACAAAGAATTTGAAGCACGTGTTTCCTGTTATTTTCAGGCATAAGGGTTAATTGGAAATACCCCCACACACACAAAAAAAATGAAAAATGAAAAAGGATAAATTTCATCGTAATAAAACCTCAGGTAAAATATAAGTTCACCCTGTGACAAAACTAAGTGAAAGGGTACTATCATTATAACAACAAGACTGCATTCTTGCGGACAGAAGAGAAAAAGAGGACTTTCCCCTATAAAGAGGTCAAGATGCTACAATTAAATCTCCTTAGGTTTGATATTGCAGAGCAGAGTTGGACCCAAAATTAAAAATATTTCAACACCTTCCTAGGTATAATTTCTGGTTAAAAACCATTAGTTATAAAATCCAATAAATTGCATCTCTAAATCCTGCCAACAACTATCCTAATTTATAATTTTTCAAGGGCCCTGGCTAAGCTAAATGGTTATAGACACCAGAACATACAACAGCACCAAATGACATAAATTATCAGGAATTAACAAAACAAATATATCCAAATAAGCATGTATTATTAAATATCAGTACATAAAAAATAAAAAAAAAGCATGCCACCCTCATATAGATAACTAAAAACTAACTAGTCAATAAGCACGTCCAACTTTAGACAAGTGAAATCCCATACCCCTGATGCCCCAGTAATTGATGACTTAGCATCCACCGGTTTAGCATAAAGCCATTGTGGAGAAAGAGGTATAGTGTTGTCTGCAGTCACTTGATCTGTAAAGCAAGAACAGTCAATCAATATATATATGAATTGCAATCAAAAGACAATAAACTCAAGGTGGAAACCTGCAAATAAGCATTCCTCTGATACCTTTTGAGTCATCAGGCAAACTCAACAGAGCCTTGTCCTCACCAATTCCTCCACGATCTACCATTTCCAATAAAAAAAACAATTCATAAGTATTATTAAGCTGAGTAATCTATCACCATTCGGCATGAAAAAAATATACAGAAATTAACATCAAAGGAAGTCATGCAACTTGCATTCAATTGCAAAAATATAAAAAATGGTCAAAACCCTAAAGTTGAAGCCCAAATGGAAATAGACAAAGCAATAAAAAGTAAGAAGAGATCGATTGGGAAAAAACAAAGAATGGAAAATCGAGATTAGAACCTTTGAAGGAGGAGAGGCGTTCATCGGTTGACTTGCAAGAGAGGAGGAGGAGATCGTCAGGGAGATTCGGCTTTCCGTCAGTCATCGTCGTTATCTAAAACCAAAAAGAACTTGCACAAATTCGGTACGCACAGAGATTATCAATACAAGGAGAGAGATGAATAAAGCAGATTGCAATTGGAAGAGTAGAGATTTACACACAGAGAGAAGGAAATTACTAGGGTTTGGGAATTCGCAGAGAGAGGGAGTAACGGGTAAGGGTTTGTGTGTTCAGTGTGTATTCGATCGAAGAAACAACCATATAGTCGAGTGGCTGCGTGTTTAATTAATTTTATTGTTTTTCTTTTTTATATTTCTTTTTTAAAAATTACTCCGTCTTTCCTTCTTTCTTTCTTTTTTTTTTAATGCAAATTACTAATATATCTTATCTTTAAGTTTGCCTGGTTTTAAATGCTATTAGTTTATTATTACGTGTTTCGCCGGGGGTCGAATTTTTTTAAAGTATAAAAAAATATGAAGACTACAAAGTTTTTCTAATAATATTAATAAATTTGACTATACGAGTAAATTTTAAAATATCTTGAATCAGTTTTGTACTTTATTTGAGTTTTTAATTAAATCATAAGAGTTAATTTTATTTAAATTGATTGATTTTATGATTTTAAATAAAATTTTATTAGTTGATAAAAATATAATTTAACTTTTAAAAAGACTTTAAAAAAATAATATTAAAACAATGACAGATTGAATCAACCCTAGTTTTCTGCGACCCGGACCATAGATTTTATTTGGTTTAATAATTTTTTTATTTAATTATATGGTAAAAATAGATGCTCATAAAATTAAGTATTAATATAAAAATAGGCATTTATTAGAGATGATGATAATCCTATAAAAACAAATAAAAATAAATCATGCAATCTATTTCCCAACCAATTTGAAGGATGAAATAAAAAAAACTAAAAACAATTAAAAAACTAAAAACTAAAAAAAAAGCATATTCGGTCAGTGGTTAAACTCGTCAAACCTGTGAATTAGATAACCGGACCAGCACACCAAACCTGCGAACTGGGTTATAAACTCAATTGGAATTATAATTATTTTTAAAAAACTACGTTTTATGTAATTATATAATAACAAAAATAGACAATCACAAAATCAAACACTAACCCAATGTTAAGATCTTTTTTTAAGCCGCGATAACCTTAAAGAAGTGAAACGAAACTAATTGTAAAACTGAATTTTCAATTAATTCAATTTTTAATGATAATATTGAAAAAAAAATGTTAAACTCGCTAGACTCGTGAATCAAGTTAACCATCCAAACATATGAACAGATCCATTGACTTCATGAAGTTTAATAACATAATTATTTTTTGAACTGTATGAGAAAAAATAGATGATAAGAAAAAAAATCAAGTTCAATTAAAAAAAAAAAACACCCCACTAAACTTGTAAACTAAAGCAACCTAAGTCACCTTGACAAACTTGCAAATCATGCCCTATAAAAAAAATAAAAAAATAGAAAGTCAAATTCTCAACCTCTCTAACATAAAAGATAAAAATCAACAAAAAATTGAATAAAAAATCATAAAAAAAAAAAACAAAACACTATAATCCACAATGCAATGAGTGTGGATAAATAGTAATTTCCTCGAATCCTTTATTTTTCATTACTTTATAAAATTTAATATTATGACTTTTCTCTAAAAATATTTTAAAAAATACACGAGAAAAATATTTACTATAAAAAGTCAAGTTCAATTAAAAAAAAACACATCACCAAATCCATAAACCGAGACAACCTGAGTTACTCTGGCAAACTCGCAAACTAACCCTATAGAAAGACAATAAAAAGAAACAAATTACGAAATTAAATTCTCAACCATCCTAATATTAAAAAAAAATATCAACAAAAACAAATTGAAAAACAATCAATAAAAACAAGCCAAATAAATTTTGGAAGCTTTTATATATATATATATATATATATATATATATATATATATATATATATATATATATATAGACACACACACACATCTCGTGTGTTTGATAATATAGTATAAGTTTTTTTTCAAAAATGTTTTTTAATTGAAAATATATTAAAATAATATTATTTATTTATTTATTTACAACAATACATAAACACTATATAAAAAAAGCACTCAAAACTCATTAATTTGATATTTTTCATACAAAAAATAATATAAAAAGAGAATTAAATTGCATCACCATATAGAACCTTAATGTTGACTCGAATTAAGGGAATGAAACTGGTATATTATAGATTAACAAAACATTAAAGAATGGAGCTAAATCACTACAACCACACCCACAAAATAATATTAATTAAAATAGTTTTTTTTTATTGTTTAGTTTTTTATATTTTTCAATTTCACCCTTTAATTTTTTTTTTAATTTTCTTTTCAATTTCATTCTTCAATATCAGACTGTTTTAGAAATTATACTTCATATTTTTTTTCTTTATGTTAGGTTATATATCAGTCTCGTGGATTTAATTTTTTTTTTAATTATTTCAGCCTTCAACATTAAATATATTGGAAGTGGCTCCATGATTATTTTTTTTCGATTCACTTTCTGTTAATTTATCTCAATCTCATTACCAAGTCTCTAGTTTAACAAGTTAACCTAGATTAATTCGAATTATTCTTTTGTCTTTTATCATTGATTTTTTTATTTTATCATTTAACATTAAATTGGTTAGAAATTGAGATTCGTAATTTTTTATTTTCTTTCTATAGCATTATCCTGATCTCATGGATTTTTCTTTTCTCTCAATGTTAACCTCAACACTGAATATATTGAAAATTGAGCTTCATAATATTTTTTTCATTTGTTTTCTATGAATTTAACCTGATTTTATGATCCAAGAGGCATGTTTAACATGTTAATTGGGTTAACTAGGGTTATTTTTTCCTTCACTTTCTAATTGAATTTTTTTGTTTTATCCTTCAACATTGAGTTAGTTGGAAATTGAGCTTTACAATTTTTTTTTATTTGTTCTCTAAGGATTTACCTTTTCTTTTCTTTTCGATTTTAAATGGACTTGATAGAAATGAAGCTTCTTAATTCTTTTTATTTGCTTTTCATGAAATTATCATCGTCTTGTGACCTAGGTTGCGGGTTTAATATAGTTAACTTGAGTTATTTCTTAAGTTATTTTTTTAATTGATTTTGTTTTTCAATTTCATCCTTCAACACTAAGTTGGTTAGATATTAACTTTTGTGATTTTTTTTTTGTTTTCTATAGCATTGTCTTAATCTTATGACTTGAATTGTGGGTTTGACACATTGACCCGAGTTGACTGTGTTTATGTTTTTTGGATCATTTTTTAATTGGGCTTCATATTTTTTTTTAATTTGCTTTTTATGGAGCCATCTCAATTTCCTAACCCGAGTCGTGAGTTTGAAAATTAAACTTGGATTATCATGGTTCATTTTTTAGTCATTTTTAATTGATTTTTTTTTCAATTTTACCATTCAGCAACGTAATCTTTTTCTTTTTCTAGTTTTTTTTTAATTTCATCCTTTAATATTAGGTTATTTTAAAATTGAACTTCATAATTTTGTTTTTTAATTTGCTTTCCATGGGACTATCTAGGTCTCGTGGATTTAGTGTTTTTTTATTTAAACTTTCAACATTAGATCTATTAGAAATGAAAGTTTATAATTCTTTTATTTGATTTTTTATGAAGTTATCATGTCTCATGATCTAGGTAGCAGGTTTAATAGATTAACTCGAGTTAACTTAGGGTTTGTAGGTTGTTTTTTTAATTGATTTATTTTTAATTTTATCATTCAACATTAAGGTGATTGAAAATAAGACTTTGTAAGTATTTTTTTTTATCTCCTTTCTGCAAGGTTATCTCGGTTTCATGACACAAGTTGCAGGTTTGATAGGTTAACCTGAGTTTTTTTTATCTTTTTTTTTTTTAATTTAATATCTTATTTTTCAATGTCATCCTTCATCATTGAGTTGATTCGGATAAGACCTTCATATTTTTATTTTATTTTATTTCTATAGGATTATTATAATCTTATGATCTGGATTGTAGATTTGACATAGTAACCTAACTCGATACTATATGTAGTTGTCTCAATATTTTTAAAAATATCATTCAATATGTCATCGTGTCAGTATTTAAAAAATATTGTAATTATATTTTGAATTTAAAATTATTTTTTTATTAGAAAACATGTTAATATTACTTGAAATTTATTTAAGTAAAAATAATAAATTCAACTTACAGCGCAACATGCACCAATGATATAGTAAGTTCGCTATTAAAGTTAGGATAATATCATACCCTAAGTGCTAGACACATTTGATTTTATTGAGCATGAAAAGGATCCAAATAGAAAAGAAAAGGAAATTAAATGGTTACTAAAAAAATAAGTTTAAATTATAAAATACCCTCTTGAATTTGAGCGAAAAACAAATATCCTTTAAACTAAAACAAAAAACCCCTTGATTTTGCTCCTCGAACGATATGATTTTTTTTAAAAACATCTGTTTATTCTATTACGATTTTATTGAGAAATTAACGGAAAAGCCCCTCAATTCCTCTCTTTTCTCTATTAGGGAACATATTTTTAAATGTTGATAAAGAAAATGATAGGAATGGGGGTGGATTTTCATATATATTTTTTTCAATTTCTTAAAAGAATCCTAACGAAAGGGGTCACAATAAAAAAAGTGTAAAATTAGGTATTGTTTAGTTCTGTAATTCAAGTTCAGGGGGGGGGATTGTAAAATTAATCGAAAATTGCAAATTAAGTTCGAACAACATTATGCTCTGAGGAGAAGAGTAAGAGGTGGCACCGAGCAAAGTACGGAAGATTAAACGCACACATAGCCCAATTGGAAGCTAAAGTGAAGACATGACCATCATCACCTCACGCATTAGGATATTCATTCTTTTTCAGGGATATTGCTCTAAATCATGAAAAAGTTCTAAAAGGACAAAAGGGAAAAAAACAAATACTCCTAGTGCGAGAATCAAAAGCCGCTGAGAGGATAGAATTATTTTAATTCATTGAACCCAAAACGCTCTTGTGAACGTGAGACTGGTGAGAGGAGAAAACGATGCCAATTTTTTTATGCTCAAAAGAAGGACACGTCATCTCACCCACCCTCTTGGTAAGGGGCACAGAGATTTCAGTCATTTCAAGCGATGCAAAAATGCATGCTATTTTAATCGCCATTAGCACAGATAATAATTCTCCAATTATTTGTTCACTTTTAGCACTGCTAATACATCGAGGCTTCATATTTTTATCAACTATAGTGCCTGGAACTATTGGCATTCAAGAACTCAAGATCTCAATTGTCATGCGGAAACCAACTCAAAAGGCAGCAACAGGAAACCGCAAACAGCCGCATCACTTGCGTGTTTTGCTTTGATCAAAATCTTACTCTAAACAGAACAAAACTTTTAAGCCGAAAAACCTCAAAAGTACATGAAAATGTACGAGAAATTGTCCACCGGTAAAATCCTTGAGAGAAATACAATAAAATGGCTCCTAGGTCATCCTCTGGGCAGCTTCTTTGGCAAGGACCTTGTCTTTGGCCTTGCTCTTGGCCTGGGATTTGGAACCCATGATTCCACCACCCCACTTCTTCCTGTACTCATCGTACTTGTCATTGAAGTTAGCCTGAAAACGCAGAAAGAAAGTAGAAAATGAATTGCATTGTGAACATTTGCAAAATCATAATTTTAAAAATATGTAATTCCACACACCTTGATAGCTTCCAAGATTCTGCTGAACTCCAACTTGTCTTCATTCTTGACTGTGGTCAAGCACAAAACTGATGCAGTCTTCTTGTGGACAATCTATCACAAAGACTAAAAAATTCAGTCTGGAATCCACAACTCTCCTTTCACAACAAAATTTTAAACTGCGAAGGTACAGGCACACTTACTGCTCCCAATCGAGATTTTCCCTTCACAATGCAGTATGGGATTTCCATCTTCCTGCACAATGCTGGTAGCCATACAACCAACTCAATGGGGTCCACATCATGAGCAATAACAACCAACTGGGCTTTTTTCTGCAAGAAATAGGTAAAGGGAAAATATGTTATTAAAAGAATTCCAACAGCAGAGAGGACTAGTGCTAACAACAAGCTTGTGCAGGATAAATTGATGTGCAACCTGCTCGATTAGATAGGTTACATGGTTGAGACCATATTTCACAACAATAGGCTTCTTAGCCTCAACAGTTTTTCCTTCGGTCTCTGCCTGAGCCTTTCTCAAGAGGCGCTCCTTCTTTGCTGCTTTGTCTTCAGGACGGTACTTCAAAAGCATCTTGAACAAGTTTGATGCTGCGCAAGGAGTTCACAAAAGGAACAGTATTAAATATAAATATCTCAACGGGATAAAAAATTCTTGTCAAAACAAAGAAAAGAAACTAAGCCAGAAAGCTACGATATTTATCATCACACCACTTGTATGTTGGATTGTTTGTACCATGTAAGCAATCAACAAACAAGCTATGGTTCACATCTTAGTTAAGAAAAGAAGATTGAACAGAACATTAACTTTTACCATCAAGCAAATTAACAAAACAATATAGTTGCTGCATAAGAGCAAAGAAAATTAGAGACCCTAGTTCTTAAGCAATATCATGACACTTGAAATCACAAAGGACCACAGAATGACTCAAGGAAACAAGGGAACCAAAACAAATTGCACGGATAGAATAGAATCCAGTTTTTTCTAGCAAACCTGCATAATCACTGCTAAGCATTCCAGTTGATTAAACTTTTTTTCACGAGTTGCGCTTCAAACATTATCATGCCAAAAAAACTATACATAAACCTATAAAGCTGACCATTATCTCAGTTTTGATGATATACAATAAATCCATAAAGCTTGAAGAAAATGACGCTATATTTTCTTTTCCTTATACTCTTAACTAGACTTTAGGGTATACATCAAATCAAATAAATAAAGAATAACAATAACCACAATACCAATTACATGCACAGATGACAAAAATCATAATTCAGAAACCACGTCAAACATTTAACATTAACAAATTATGAATGACATTGATTAGCATAAAGACTCCTGGACTAAGCCTATGCTTCTATGCAACAAAACCAGAGCTAATTAGCACTTAAAAAGAGAGGAGATATGCCAGAAACGATACCGAGATTCTTGTCAAGGGTCTTGGTGAACTGGTTCACGGTAGGTGGAACCTTCAATCTCATCTTGAGAATCCTCCTCTGCCTCTGAATCTGAACCATCTTCGGCATCTTAACGAATCGGCTCAGATCCCTCTTTGGTGGCAAAGCCCCTCCAATTCCAAACTGCTTCGGCCTCTTCTCGAACAATGGATTCGGCACCTTCTCCTAAACAAATCACCACATAAACAAACACCATGACAAAATAAGCAAAACCCAAAATGATTGAATTCGACTTGAAAGGGTAATTTGTAAGAGAGAGCTTGTTTTTTACCGGTTTCTTCTTTCCGGCAACCACCGGACCCTTTCCACCTCGCTTTGGTGCCTTTCATGTTCAAACATTAAACGAAATGTCAAAAACAAACAATAGCTATCTAAGATTTATGATATTGAATTGACTTGAGTGTTTAGAAAAAATAAGTAGATTTTGGTTGAGGGAGAGAGATCTAGCTCACCATTTTTGCGCAGTTTCAAGCTCCTTCCGGCTTCCGCTTTACTTCTGTGACGCAAGGGGCGGCAAGAGTTATAAAAAAACCCAAAAGGGTATTACAGTGCCAGGGTTTTTGTATTGAGGCAGGCTTTGCTGAAACACGGGACTGTGGATGATGGGAAAGAAGCCTGTTTGTTTGTTTGTTGATAAATAATTTTTTAAAAAATTTAATTTTTAAAAATAAATTAATTTTTTATATTTGATAATATTATAAAAATAAATTAGAAAATATTTTTTAGTATTTGAATATATCATGAAAAATAAGCTACAAAATAAATTGTTAATATTTTTTTTCAAGTATATTAAAATAATGAGAAAAAATCTTACAAATTAAAAAATTAAATGAGAATAACATTAAAAAAATAAATCTAATTTCATAAATTATCTAAAATAAAATAAATAGAAATCAAAATAATAGAAATTAAATATAACAAATAAAAAATTTGAAAAATAATGAAATTAAAAAAATTATAATTTCAAAAAAATAAATAATTTCAAAAAAATAAGGATTAAATCTAATAGATAAAGAATTTCAATTAAAAAAATAATAAGAGAAAAACAAATAACATTCATAAAAATAAAAACCAAAGTTGATATAAAAATCAAATTAAATCAAATTATAAGAGATGAAATTGAAAAAAAAATTTCAAAACAAAATATATAACAATCAAAAGATTGACCAAATTTGATATAATCAGTAAATAACATGATATTTCTAAATTTTTCACAACTTCTGAAAAGTGTTTTCCGTCCAAAATAAGAAAAATACTTTCCTGAAACTAAATCAAATTTTCATTTGATCAACTCTTGTAATGACAAACAAATGCAGGAAAGTTTGGAAAATTGTTTCTAGAAAACCATTTTCCGTGAAGCAAATGGAGCCTGAATAGTTAAAATTTTTATTTTTTAAAATTAATTTTTTAGATTATTTTAATATACTAATACAAAAATATATTTAAAAAAATACTTTAAAAAATAATTTCAAATAACTCTTCACCTAAGTTACCTAATCCTAAAAGGTTGGAGTACAAGATGACACAATAAAAGCCTAAAAACTATAAAAATACCCATTATTATTGTTAGATTGAAATGAATTTTCATTAATACTTTCATATTACATCTATAAAAATCATAACTTATAACTTATTGTCTGAAAATTTAATCAACAAATGTCAAATCTAATTTATTCAATAATTTGAATGACAAAAAAATTCATGAAATTTTTAAATCTAGACTTTGAGATGGATCATCTCTCATGTGTAAAAATGAATTGAATCATCATAATTAATAATAAAATAGATTCTATTATCAAACTTTATTGATAAAATATTCAAAAACTACTTATTAGTATAAATCTCTACGAGTTGCAAATAATCACTAAGATTTTCATTCAAAAAAAAAATATGATGAATGGGGAGTATAAATAACGAATATGTAACCACACATATCTATAAACATAAAATAAAACACTAATTAATTTAAAATAATAGAAAAAAAAAGAGAGGTTGTTGTGACAATCGGTGAGAATCATGTATGATTTTAAAAGAATAAGTTTTTAAAAGTTTTTTTTTATAAAATAGAAGAGATATTTTATTGATGGGAATTAAAGATCTAGAAGACCCATTATCTTAACCACTACACTAGAAAAAAAAAAAAACAAAGAATTAAGATAAATGATAATAATGAATATAGAACTAGAAAAAATCATGGCATCCTGAAAATAAGACGCTTTTAAATTTAAATTTTGAAATGTTAACTATTAGCAATATTTTGAAAAAAATAGCTTAACATTGAGAGCAAATATATACATTTATATACCACATGGACGAGGATAAGCTTTGAGCATTTATATTTTTATATAGCGTTTAAGTGACTTATTCATTGATTTATTTAATAGTTTATGTTTTATCTTGAATATACAATTACCTATGCATTGTGTGGGAAGACACACTGGATCAAATTGAGAAGACAAATTAGAAAAGATGGAGATGTTTGAATAAAAAAATTGGGCAATATTGCTTTACATCTTGATTGATTTCAAACACCACCACAAGAGATTTGATTTGATTTAAATATAAGATATGTTTATTTATTATTTTTGTTGAATTTTTTTTTATCTTGTTGAACTACCATTTTACCATTTTAGGCTGAATCTATTGCCACTAAAACTACTTCGTCCTCCGACATCTCTCTACTAATATAGATATATTTATGAGAGTAACCATTTTTTTTTTTGTCTAATAGTTTTGGGTTTCATTATCATTCTACCAATTCCCACAAATCATGTTGAGCTACTGGGTTGTGCTAATATTCCCCATAAAACTTTTGTCAGGGTTAGAAGCAAAATTTAGTTTAAAATTAAATAAAAGCAACCTTTGACATTAATTTAATGAAGAGGCATGTTACTTGATCATTAGTGGAGACGTGTTGAGTGATGAGAAGCCAAGTGCATTTCGCTCGCGCACAAAATGATAATCCAACTTAATATGTTTACTATAAAAATGAAACATAGAATTAACTGTCATCTGAAGAGCACCAAGGTTGTTACGGTAGAGGATCAAAGGAAATGTAAGTGCAATGTGAAAATCTTTTATAATAAATATCATCCATGTGAGAGGTGAGTGGAATGTAAGGATATTTTTATAATAAATGTCATTGAGTTTGGTTGCAATGTTGGCTATGACTTTATACTCTGCTTTAGTGCTAGACCAAGAGATGATATGTTGTTTTTTTGCACATTAAGAAATAAAGATTTCCTCCAAGAAATATGCAATATCTAGTGGTGGAGCATTTTGTGGTGGGATAGCCTGTTTAATCCACATATGAGAAAGCACATAGATCAATTATAGTATTGAAAGTAAAGCGTAAACTTGTGTTAATGGGGCATTTAATGTATTTTAATATATGACAGACCATTTTGAAATGCACGGTAGTAGGAGTATACATGTATTAAGATACATAATGAAAATTGTATGAAAAATTTGGACACGTAAGTGTTAGATACTATAAAGTACCAACAAGTCCTCAAAAGTATCTTAGATCTTCCAATAAGATGTTATTTGATGAGGTTTCGGTCATTGCTTCTATTGGTGTGCTCATGGGTTTACAGGTTTTGGTCATTGCTTCTATTGGTGTGCTCATGGGTTTACAGTCGACCATGCTAATTAGTTTATAGATGATAAGGGCATCAAGTGTTTGAGGATCCCCTAAAAGCGATGAACTAGTCCCAAGTGCATCGTAAATCCTAAACTCAAAAGCTAAATGAAGGTTGTAATTAGAGTAATAGAGGATTTTGTAAGAAATATATCATCTACATAAAGAAAAAGAATTAATATACCAAAATTAAAATGAAAAATGAATAAAGATGGGCATGCTAGGTTGAAAAAGAAACCATATTTAAGAAGAAAAACATTAAACCAACCAAACCAAGCATAATACGTTTGTTTGAGACCATATAAAGCATTTTAAATCTTGCAAACATGTGTTGGATATTGAAAGTTAGCCATTTCTGAAGGTTATTCCGTGTATATATCTTATAAAATTAAACCATATAGGAAATCATTTTTTTATGTCAAATTGACATATGGGCCATTTATAAACAAATGTTATGGTGATAACCATACGAATAGTTCTAGGTTTGATGACTAGAGAAAATGTTTAGATGTAATCTAACCTATCAACAAGGTAATACATCTTTGTTATAACTTGAGCTTTGAGACGATCTAGTGAGTTGTTGGGTTTGAGTCTTAGCTTGAACAACCATTTAGAGCCAATAACATGTATGTCAGAAATATAAGGAACAAGTTCCCAAGTCTAATTTTTATGAAGAACCTAATGTTCCTCAACCATTATAGCCTTCCATCTGGGGTGAGCTAAGGCAAATCAAATATTATGAGGTTCACGAGGGATATTGACTAGAATGTGGAGGAAGATAATGCATATTTTTTTATTGGGTTTAACAATTCCTATTTATGAGTGGGTAACTATGAAATATGGAAAAGGGTGCTTATGAAAGTTGAATTTATTAAATTTAATGATGTGAGACTATTTGAGAGGGCTCGAACTCATGCTATAAAGAATGTGTAGCTTATTTATACATCTCAAACTCAAGATAAGATAACCCATGCTCAAGTTATGCCAATTGCATCTCAAACTCAGGTTCAGACTTGAGCAACTAGGCTCTGTGTTGACTTGTATCTTTAGTTAGAAAAAGAGAAAATATAAAAGTTTGTGAGTCTGGAGCAAATATTAGCACTGTTGGTGAAGGACTTAAAAATAGTGGTGTAAGTATTGACAACTGAGTTTATACAATAGGATTAGAGTCAATATGAGATAACCATGAATCAAATATACTAATGACATGTTATGTAGAAGAAGTAATGTTTTGATTTCCAGTACTTTTACAAGGGAAGAATAACTCATTAAAACCCATATGGTGAGAGATAAAAATTTTTAGCTAAAGGGATGAAAACACTTGTATTCTTTATTATCACTATAGCCTATAAAGATATAAAATATGGTTTTTGTATCAAACTTGTGTCTTTGTGTAACCCAAGTATAAGAAAAACATTTAGAAACCACGACACGAAGTGAAGAATAATCAATATAAATGTCATAAACTATAAAGTATAGAGTTTTAAAATTAAAAGCAGATGCAGGCAACTGATTAATAAGTAGACAACAACAATGAAAGCTTTTACTTGTAAAAATAGAAAGGCATCATTTTGAAATAACATAGTCATACCTAGTTTATGTACTATTCTATATCGCCTTTTAGTCATATCGGTTTACTTTGGAGTATATGGACACGATACTTGATAAATGATACAAATAGAAAAAAATAAGATGATAGATTGGATTCCTCCATTAGAGTGAAATCTTGATTTGTTTGTTGAATTATATGGTAATGTATTGTTCAAAAGCTAAATAAGCATTTACAAAATCAAATTTATGTTGTAAGAGAATGATCCAAGTATACTTAGAAAAGTCATCTACCAAGCATGTATAATATTTGAATTTCCCAATTAGTAAAATAAAAAAGGTCCCCATAAGTCATAATGATTTTTTTTAAATACCAGAACACAAATGTCTAGAACAAGAAAACAATAATCTATTAAGCTTTCTAAACTAATAACTATCACAAATATATTTAAGTTTCACAACACCTATAACACTAATCAAGCATTTATTTTTTAATAACTGTAAAGCATAAAAATAAAAATGTCCTAAGCATTGATGCCAAATATTTGTTGAGCCAAATTTGAATTGATGAGAAAAGTAGAGCTTTGACAAAATGGAAAGAACATAAAGATCACCCATGCGCCTTCTTGTGATCACTAGTTATCATGTTTGTTGTTCATTAATACAAAAGTACATGTTAAAGGATTCGTAAATAACAGGAAATTGAGTTGTTAACTGGCTTACAAAGGGCAAATATTTTGTAAGTTAGGAACTAACAAGATATTGTAAAGAGGTAATGTATTATTTTTTTGCTTAATGTTAGAATCTCAAAACCAAATATTGGTAGAGAATATCTATCACCAATAAGAACTGAATCTATACCGAATTAGTTATGAAATTAGTTAACATATTTGACTTACCTTTCATATGGATGAAGACTTATGTTTTTAAGGTTCACTCTGTTTTAGTGATGGTAGAAAAGATCCATCACCAATAAGAGCTGAATCTATATCAAATTACTTGTGAAATTGGTTAATATATCTGACTTACCTTTTATATGGATGGGGGCTTATATGTCTAAGATTCACTCTGTTTTAGTAATGGTGTTATTAAAGGCAAGGGTTATAAGAGGTTGCGGTATGTTATCATACTGAGTTGCTTTTTGGGCCACCCACCGATATATTTTTATAATATGTCCCACAATGCCATAATACTGACATTTTTCTTCATGGTAAAGATCTCAATGTATAAGAGCTGTTCTGACTTACCTTTTATATGGATGGGGGCTTATATGTCTAAGATTCACTCTGTTTTAGTAATGGTGTTATTAAAGGCGAGGGTTATAAGAGGTTGCGGTATGTTATCATACTGAGTTGCTTTTTGGGCCACCCACCGATATATTTTTATAATATGTCCCACAATGCCGTAATACTGACATTTTTCTTCATGGTAAAGATCTCATTGTATAAGGGCTGTTCTGACTTACCTTTTATATGGATGGGGGCTTATATGTCTAAGATTCACTCTGTTTTAGTAATGGTGTTATTAAAGGTGAGGGTTATAAGAGGTTGCGGTATGTTATCATACTGAGTTGCTTTTTGGGCCACCCACCGATATATTTTTATAATATGTCCCACAATGCTGTAATACTGACATTTTTCTTTATGGTAAAGATCTCATTGTATAAGGGCTGTATGAAATTCACCAGGTGGTGTATCTTTGTTGAAAGCATAAAGTGGGCTAGCAAAATAAGAATGGTTTCATTATTTTGGTTGTTGTGCTTGAATTCGCTTTTAGTTAATATGAATTTTAGTTTATCATCATGATATGCTGAGGAGAATTGCTGAAAGCTCTTTTGTTTTTTCCCATAAAAAATCATTTGAGGAGTAAAAGAGTTTATGTCATTTTTATAACTAGAGAACCAATCACATCACTAATCAAGACTTTAGAGTTGTGAGACCAGCTAGATGTAAGAAGGCCTTGGTGCTTTTAAGCATGGTAGTGGTGGGAGTTTCATATCAAGAGCCAAGGCTATTGTGAAGGAAAAAAAAATTCTTTGTCTAGGATAAGTTTCCCGATAGCTGTAAGACTAACGCATAGACCCTTGAAAGTGTGAATATGTTCTCTAAGGGTTTTGTCATCTTTCTTGCAAAAACATGTTACATGTTCTCTTAAGTGTGAATTCATGTTCTTTTGAATCTTCTGCATATATATTCTCGAGTACGACCTAAATAGAATGAGTTGTGTCTAAGCCAATATAAAAGCTAAGTGTTTCTTTAGAGAGTGTTCCAATTATCCATCCATGAAAAATATGATTCACCTTGTTGTTACTCAATTTTGGACCCCAAGTGCTGGAGATGATGTATGCCCGTTTTGAATCGAGTGTAGGAGTGTAGCTCATGTTTGCTAGAAAATTGACAAAAGCGGAGGAGAAAGAAATATTTTTTTTTGTTCCAAATTAGGCTCTGATTTTGACTTGGTTTCGTACGATATCTGACCATCCTAGCTATGTTCTGTCACTCATGACATGTTGAAAAATTGACCTACACATTTATTGGGTCCTAGGGATCACTGATCTTAGGGCAGACTCTCAGTTAGATTTGGATGCTCGGCATTGTCAGATCAAAAACCTTTTTGACCAACTAGATTATTGCCAGATTCTGTTCTTTAAAACGATTTTATCTCAATTCAACTCCTTCATCAAAGTTGTAGTCCTGGACACGTAGATAAATTTGGGCTTTTGAATTGCTCGATTTCGATATCAGAAGCTTAAGATATTCCCGTTTGAATATCTAGTGTGAAAGTAGGGATTCCTGCCGTGAGAAGGATCCTGACCCGAGTTTTGCACTTAAAAAAAACTCTATTTCCATCATAAATTTTGATGATTTATTCTTAGGACATACTCTCAGTCATATCGAGATTCTCGGCATTGTCAGTTTCTGAATTAGATCAGAAGACCCTTTTTGATCAACCAGATTACTGCCAGATTCTGTTCTTTAAAACGATTTTATCTCAATTCAACTCCTTCATCAAAGTTGTAGTCCTGGACACGTAGATAAATTTGGGCTTTTGAATTGCTCGATTTCGATATCAGAAGCTCAAGATATTCCCGTTTGAATATCTAGTGTGAAAGTAGGGATTCCTGCCGCGAGAAGGATATAGCCCAAGTTCGCGAGACTGATTCGAAGGATTTTTTTTTGACCAAGGACTGAATCGAAAAGTGTTAAAATGAGAGATTGAATTGAAGAAGGATATTGAAAGCTGGAGAGCGGGTTTGATCATCATAAATGACAGGATTTTTACCACACCGAATAAGGAAAATAAGACTTTGTAGCTGCACCCTCCATCTGATTTCTTTCCTTTTTTTCTCCACTGTTTTCCTTTCTCATCACGCCTGATTTTTGGAGCTGAAGACCACGTTTTTGTTGCCTCATTTCAAAGGGAGCAGCTAGCCCTATGAAAGGAAAGAAAAGAGCCACACCCTCTTCTAAAACTGGAAAGAAATCAGACGTAAAGCACCAACACAAAATCAGAATATTGCAGTTTCCTTTTTGCATTTTTTTACTGCAAATCAGTAGGGATTTACGTCCTATGATTAATGCATTGAATCCTTCCTAAATAGAGACATATTTAGACTATATATAAGCCCTTCTAATGACCTAACGGGGGCAGCAGAAAGAGAGCAGGAAAAAGGAAAAAAAAACAGAGAGAAAGAAAGAAAAAACAGTAAAGAGAAAGACAAGAAAAACGCAAGAGAGGCAGAGTAAAAAACGCAGTAAATAGAGGGAGTTTTCTTTCTTGCATTCTGGTGTTATTGTGAGGAAAGAGGAGAGAAAAAGACAAGACGGAGAGAGAGCTTTGCTGCTAAACCTTGACAGCAACGTTTGCTTGGTTTTATTTCATCTTCTGCAGAAAAGAAAACAGTGAGACCTGCAGGTAAGTCTTAACTTTCTCATCCTTCGCTGCCTTTAAATTTGTTGTACCTGTTTGGTCTTTGCTTTGCACGTTCGTTTTCAATTTTAGACTATACAATGAATGCTTGCCTTGTGTTGTTCCTGCCGTGGTTTTGAGTTTTAGATGGGTGACTATGTTAAGAGTTGGCTAACCTCTGGTGTTCTTTTTTTTTTTTCCTTTCTTTTGCTAGTTCAGAATTAAGGAACCGGGGGAGGGGGCTATTGTTTCTTCATCAACAGCTCCCTTTTCTATTCGTGTCCTTCCATGTTTTTTTTTATTGAAATAGCCGGCCAGGTCTGCTTTGGTTTCTAGTCCATGATATATATGTGTTATGAAAGCATGCCGTCCCAAGCTCTTCCTTTTTGTATGAAACTAGTATGGCAGTTTCTCCCGGATTGGTAAAAAGAAAATAGGCCATGAGTCATGGACACATGCAGTAGAATTTTGATTTCAAAATTTCAGTTTCAAAACTTTGGCTCCCTCATGCATACGGGCTTAGTCCTTTCCAGTGTACATAATTTTAAATTGATTTGGCTTTGAATGATTTTTGTTACGAATTATTTCAAGTTTCTTGTAGTTCTTGTAATATGAACGATGGCTTGCTACTTTCCATTTTGGTGTCTACGTCTAATTGTGATGTTTGCGTTTTGACAAAAAATATAAAGAAAATGCTTTCTTGTGTGTTGCATACGGCCAATACCCTAACATATTTTGAACGTTTTTTTTATATACAAAAAATATTGGAAGTTTTGAAAATGTATTTTCGCATGGATTTCTTAAACACAACAAAAATTGTTTTCTTGCATTTTTGGATTTTACAACATGTTTGTAAAACTCCAAAGGGTATTGGTCAATATTCCAAAAAATATAAAAATCTTATTTTGGGGGGGGGGAATTCATCTATTATTCACTGCTAATGTTTGGATAAAGAAATCCTTAAAGGATGAATATCCAAAATATTATTGGGAATAATAAATCCGCACACATCCTTGAAAGAAGCTTTGATTATAATCGAGGACATTTCAATTTTTTTACTCCACAGTTTACGAGCCGTGAGAGTATAAAACACTAAGACAAAAAAATAGGTTTTTAAAGCACCCTAGATTTCTAAATTTTTGTCCCTCTTCCTTGCGATTTACGAGTCGCAAACTCTTGAAAAACTAAGGGGAAAATGAGCTTTTAAAGCACATGGAACTTCCTTGGATTTCTATCTTAATAAATTTAGTTTGAATCAAACCTAGAAAAATGAATGTGATTAGAAAACACCAACACTATAGCAATTATAAAGCAAACCAAACACCAAGCAGTTTACCGTAGGTAGGGCGTACTAGGGGTGCTAATACCTTCCCTTTACGCAACCAGTCCCTTACCTTAGAATCTCTGAAAGACCAGTTAGGGTTCCTAGTGACCAAATACTAGGTGGCGACTCCTTTATTCTCAATAAAACAAAAATACCCGAAACCAATCGAGGGTTCGCTGCGACGCAGCACTCCGCTCGTGAGGGTGCGACACACCTTTCGCCAGACAATGTCTGCTTTGGTTAATCTTGGTGCAAAAATTCTTGCATTTATAATAAGATCTTCATTAGTAAGATGATTGACTAGTTTTTGGATTTCTATAAGAGCCAAGGCTTGTTCACGCCACAAAAGATAATTTGTATGACTGAGTTTGAGGTGTAATAAAGTTGCCAAAATTAAGAGATAGTGAATTCATAGTTGAAGAGAGCTACTAGGTTGTGTCATGTGTTCGTACTGGCTCTGATACTAAAAAGAAAAACTAAAAACAATAGAAATGTTTGAATAAAAAATTGTTTTCTTATGATTTAAAAAATGTGAAAACTCAGCAGTAATGTTAAACTAATAGAGGACTTCAATTTAAACATAAAAACATAGTAACCTATTGCGTGAAATCTATGGGCAATACTATTTTGCATCTTGACTGATTTCAAACACCTCCAAAGGTGATTTGATTTGAATATGAGATATGCTCATTTAGCATTTTTGTTAGAGTTTTCTTATTTTGTTGAACTACCATATTGGATTGAGTCTGTTGCCATTAAAAACCATTTATCCTCCAACATCTCTCCACTAATATAGGTAGATTTATAGGAGTAACCATCCTTATTTATTTAATAGTTTTGGATCTCTTTATTACTCCATTGATTCCATAAATCATGGTAAAATGCTGGGTTGTGCTAATAAAATGATCACCAAATATTACTATAGTTAAAGGAAATGTTTTCTAGACCAAAATTGATTTAAGATATGAATATTTCATTTACATTTGTGTTGAAGATAAAGTTTTATTTTCTCATCTTTATAAAAAGAAATTTGGTTTAATAAAATGCACTATATAAATAGAGTATTAATGCATTTTGCGACAACTCTGATTTTTTTTAATGGTAAAATTGTATTTTTGAGCTTTCATTTGTGGTTTAAAACGATGTTGATAATGTTAAAAAGAAAGAGATGGTGATGAATAAGTGAATGAAATTGGTGAATATGATAAAAATAGTTACAATCAAGGTATTATGACAATTGTGATTATAATAATAAAGTGTTGAGACCTTGACAATGCAAATCAAATAGACATGATATGTTTTTGGGTTCCCTCATATTTTTTAACATGAAAAGTTTATCATTTAATATTATCTCGCTTTCATGATTTAACTAGCTTGCTATGTTGCAATTGGAACATTTTTATTATAAGATATGTTTTGATTCTCCTTGATTGAAAAAAAAAACATTATTTGGTTATTGAGGGTCTGATTGAAAATGAGGTTTCACTTGCTGTGCAACTTGTATTTCTCAACGAAAAACATCATTTTATGTTTTTCACCTGGAAACCGAGGTGATGGTAATGGTTTGATAAACCAAATAAGCATGTAATGTGTTTGATAAAAAAAGAGAAAAGAAGAACCATATTTGTTAAGTAATGGTGATGGTGATGGTAATGGTGGCGATCGTGATGATCTTATGACTTGACTTTTACTTGTCATGTTTATAGCATCCATTTAAAGAATGCTTTTCATGATAATGAGAATGACTTTTACAAGGATTGTAGGAATGATGATGTTCTTTTTTGTTATCTTGCATCTCGTTCTTACCTACTTCAATCTCATATTGGAGTTGTCTACACACGATAAGAGATACAAGTGATGGTGTTCATGGAGGATATGAGTGATCATTTTCGGTTCGGTTTGTTTTTTTACCTATAAAAATAACTAAACTGAAATTTTGTAAAATACAAAAAATAAAATCAAAATCGAGTCGAAATCGGTTCTAACCGACTAGTTTCAATTCGGTTTGGTTCGATTATTTTATATTAAAAACAAAAATCCAACCCATCGATTCGGTTTCAGTTCAGTTCGATTATTTTATATTAAAAACAAAAACTTATATTGTTTTTTGGGCTTTTTTTTAGTTTCTAATGGGTTTTATGATGAGCTTGGTTTCGGTTCGGTTCAGTTTTTTTTTCCGGTTATTTTATATTTTTTTAATTAAATTGGTTCGGTTCGGTTGAGGTTTTTCAGTTTCAAGCTTATGAAATCGAAACCGAATCGAATATTTTTTTAAATATTCTAATTGGTTTAATCAATTTTTTTCATGGTTCGGTTTTTTCAGTTTTTTTTTTGTTTTCTCAGTTTAATCAGGTTTTTAGTTTTTTTGCTCACTCTTAATGAAGGAGCCACCTATTATGGAAGATGTGGAGTTTTTAATTGCTATTGCATGACCAAAATAGCCTATTTGAGCATTTTTATTTGCTGGGCTAACTGCTGAAAATCTAAAAAAGCTACTAGAACATATGTGTAGGGAAGGTATATGCCGTTTCCATGCCCTCAAGTTTCTTGATTATTAGTTATGGAAAAAATCAAAAAATAGGTGAAGGAAAATAGAATTGAATTGACTTTTATTTTAAGTTCTCATGACACCACTAATGAGGTTTAAGAAAATCCATAAATGTTAAGATCATTCTAAATTTAATATTCAGGCTAAAAGATTGAAGATGAGTCATTGGACCTGAATATTATTGAAAATTACAAGCACTTATTAAACAAGTTTCTTGTTGGACTTAGAGAACTTTTCAATACTTAAGTTAACATAAATACATAAGAAATGATGCCTCGGATAAAGTATATTGTATAAGCTTATAGAAATGTGGTGAAGAGAATGATATAAATATACATGATAATTAAAAGAATTACAACTTGTGAAGGGAGAATTTATAAGGTTAGAATTTATCTTATCTTATGGTTCATAAACTTTTATATTGTAACAAATCATGTCAACTTGCATAAAGATAAATATAAAATAAGAAAAATATTGTGATACATTAGTTAATAACATCATTTGAGGTAACTCGATGGTTCAATATTAAGTGAAAATGATGTTAACATGTAAACCATCCATATGGTATGGGCATCTTTAATGTCGTAATATAGGCCAATTATGACATGAGGATATATGATCATTTAATGCTACTTATGAGCTATACATAGCTAACTTGTGTCCTTGGATTAGTTTGTCTTTTAAAGACTATGAGATGACATGCTCGCGCGCTGCCGCGGGCTTATAAAACAAATGTACTTGGTAGTGTTATAATTGTGAACCAGCGCTAGATAAGTAATAAAAACTAAAGGTATGATGAAGCCAATATTTCATGATGGGAAAAAAAGTTGTATTGGTGATCAAAAACTTAGAGACTGAACAAAATGATTGTTTTGCCATATTTTTTAGCTTTTTTGTTAATAAAAAGAAAAAAAATTACAAAGGTAAATTCTCTACCAACTTAATATTAAAAAACAAAACCAACAAAGATAATCTTGGAAGGAAAAAAACCCATGAGGAAAAACGTTGTAGCAATTGACAATGTTTTGTGAGGAAAACTACAGTGCTTTCTCCAATAAAATCGACAAAAACAATTTTAGAAAAAATCATAAAAAAACCATTTAGAGAAATACTGTAACAATTCACAGTGTTTTGTGAGAAAAGCTATAATGCTTTCCCCACATGATTTAGCTTTATTGTAATTATAATTCTTAACCAACTCAATATTCAAAAAAAAAATCGACAAAAATAATTTTGAAAAAAATCATAAAAAAATCATACGGGAAAACACTGCAACGATTCACAATGTTTTAAAGAAAAAAATTACAAAGCTAAATTCTCAATAAGCTTAATATTAAAAAAATAAAATCGACAGATAAAATTTTAGAAAAAAAAATAACAAAAAAAAAACAGGAAAAAAAAACCATGTTGGAAACATTGTAGCAATTCACAATGTTTTGTGATGAAAGTTACAGTGCTTCCCCACATGATTTAGCCTTATTTGTGATGACTTGTAATTGTAATTCTCAACCAGCTCAATATTAAAAAAATAAAATTGACAAAGATAATTTTGAAAAAATCATAAGAAAAAAAAACCATGTTAAGAAACACTCTAGCAATCCATATTGTTTTGTGAGGAAAGCTACAATGCTTTCTCCACATGATTAAGCTTTATTACAAAGTTAAATTTTAACCAACTCAATATTTAAAAAATAAAATTGACAAAAATAATTTTAGAAAAAAATATTACAAAAAAAAACACACAAAAGAAACTGGAAAAAAACCGTGTGGGAAAAAACACTATGACAATTCACAGTAATTTGCGAGGACAGTTACAATGTTTTTCTCTCATATTGTAATTGTAATTTTTAGCCAGCTCAATATTAAAAAATAAAATAAAAAAGTGAATTTCGGAGAAAATTATCAAAAAACAAAACAATAAAAAACCATGCGGAGAAACACTGTAAGCAATCAACAATGTTTTAAAGAAAAAAATTACAAAACTAAATTCTCAATCAGCTTAATATTAAAAAAATAAAATCAACAAATATAATTATGAAAAATCAAAAAGTAAAATAGAAAAATCATGTGGAAAAACACCGTAGCAATTCATAGTATTTTAAAGGAAAAAAATTACAAAGCGAAATTTTTAACCAGCTCAATATTAAAAAACTAAAATCGACAAAGATAATTTTGAAAAAAAAATAAACAAAAAAAAGGGGGAAAGTTGGAAAAAAAGAAAAGTTATTTTGGAAAAAAAAAAGAAAAAAAGGGAAATTTGGAAAAAAAAAGATGAAAAAAAACGAAAAAAAAAAGAGGAATGCACTGTGGATTACTATTGTAATCCTCAATGCATTGGGTGTGGGTGAATAGTGAATTCTCCACACCCTTTAGCTTATTACTTAATTGTAATTTCTAATCAGCTTAATATCAAAAAAATAAAGTTGACAAATATAATTTTAGAAAAAAACAAAAAAAAAACTATGTGGGAAAAAACACTGTAGCAATCCACAGTAATTTGCGAGAAAAGCTACAGTGCTTCCCTCACATATTGTAAATGTAATTTTTAACCAGTTTAATATTAAAAAATAAAATTGAAAAAGATAATTTTAGAAAAATTTATAAAAAAACAAATAAAAAATATCTTGTGAAGAAAAACTGTAATGTTGTAATCTATAATGATATGATTTTGGTGTGTGAAAAGAGTATTGTGAATGTGGTTGTTGGCTAGTTGAGCTAATAGAACTTCTTGAAAACTATACCACGTGTCTTGGGCATTAGGCTAAATAGCGAACCCAGGACTAAAAGAGTGTAATTTGTAATCAAGCTTTGGACCATGGGTACATTCCATAGGCCATTAATTTCTAGGCCCGGAACTTGTCTCGTGCTTTATGTCACAAGCCTGGTTCTTAGGGTCATAAATCCCGAACCCATCCGTGGTTTTGCATATCATGTTGATGAGCGTGGCTCGATTCATGCTTTTCTTAATCCTCCTGCTGGGTTTTTTTCCCCATTTATTTTGTGAAAATAACCAAGGAAAACAAAAGAAGCCATGAATGGAGCTACCCTTGTAAAAATTACTCAGCATATAAATGTAGGGAGTTACTTTTCCAGGGATGGATTCAACGGCTCTTCATGACTGGGAAGGTTGCAAATTAATGACCCATGTTTGCCGATAAAACTCGTGTCTCCTCCGGGAAAAGCAACGGCAAAATTAAGGCATCAAAATAGAACCGAAGCAATAGGGCATTGACCCCATCCTTGAATAAATTAGCACGCGCATCTTTCATGAGGCTTTAGGAGCATTAATGACGAACAATGGCAGGAAGCATGGAACTCTTCAGTTGGCCTTTGTCCATCCTAAAGTTTTTTAGGGCAAAACACCCCCTTTCTCGTCATTAATTGAAGAGTGATTCCGAGAAGTCTTGTAGATTATCTAATTATAAAGTTTTTGGTGAGTGTGCCATGATGAGAATATTAATTAATTAGGATGCTAATTATAAATCTGAGTATGCATTGAGATTTGGATTCCAGCGAAATTATTTCACTTGGACCATAAACCAACCCAGAGCTTTAGTATAGTTTGATTCGGGTAAATCATTTTTTTTTTTTAAAAAATAAAACTATTTTTTTACATGGGGGATCCAATCATGTTAATTCAAATTAAGTTAATTTTAGGTTAGTTTTTTAAAACTCAACTTAGACTAAAAGCAGGGTTGGAATAAGCTAGCAGAGCTAAATTTAATAGTTGTGGATTCAAGCATTGTTCAAGTTGCGATCCATAACCTTGAACTTAGCGTAAAAAACCAAACGCGGAAGACTATCAATGTAAATTATCCTGTTAATTTAAATGGATATTAATATTTATTTTTTTTAGATTGATTAGTAAATGGATATACGCTTTATGAATATTAAAAAAAAATAATATTTTTTTATAAATACATTAGTTTAAATTTAAATGAAATATTTAAGATTCAACCATAAAATATTTAGTCTCGATATGAGAATTTGGTTTGAGATTTTAGGGATGAGTAAAAAAACCAAAAAACTGATTAAACCGGGAAAAAAATAATTGAAAAAACCGAACCGTGAAAAAAAACCGATTAAAATTTTGAAAAAACCGACCGGTTCGGTTTTGGTTTTATAAGTCTGAAACCGAAAAAACCGAACCGAATCGAACCCAAACCAAAAAAACCCGAGCAAAACCGAAAAAACCGAGCCAACCGGTTTGATCCGGTTTTTATCCTAAAAAACCGAACCGAACCGAAAATAATCACAGGTATGAGATATCATTAATGCAATGCTATGCTATGCCCTTGATGAATAATTGTTGGCTCAACACATTTTCTAGAACAAGTCAACTTCTCATCATACATGAAATCTTGTAAACTCATGAATTGTACATGGAATTGTAATTTTCTCAATCATACATGCTCGTCAAAGGAACAAATTAAAGCCAAGCAATCGGACATTTCACCTTTGACTAAAAATATAAAAGGAAAAGAAGCAAGGGCTGTTCAAGTTTAGTGTTTCTTGTTGGTCTAATCATGAATCATTTTAAGAAACCGACAATAGTGTACCAGCTCAGGATTGATTGCTACTTCTAACGAATTTGGTAAACAAAAAAACCAACGTTTAGGGTTTGCTCAACTCTAGCAATGAATTATTAATTCAAAGTCTTGTTAAACAAAGACAAGCTAGCCATGTGACTACTTGTTTGATTCGGACACTCCATGCCTCCTGTTATATGACATGTGAAGCAATTGACTATGGGATATGCAACTTTTCTTAAGACAGATTTAACTTCAGGTTGGTTGTGTTTGAGAGGGTTTTTAAGAAGAGGGATGGATTAATTAGTGCAACAATATTAATTATTACAAGAGTGATATTCACATGGTAATCTACAAATGACAATATAAAGGAGAGATTTTCATTTTTTTTTTCTGGTTTTGACTCCACAATAAAGATAGCACGTGTTCATTTATTAGACGCACCATTAATAATTTAAAAATATAGACATTTAAATGATCTAAGAGCTTGTTGGAGAGTGTGATTGCGGTTGTTTTTCAAAGTGCTTTTTACTCGTAAATATATCAAAATAATATTTTTTTTATTTGTAAAAAATCATTTTTAATATCAGCTCATCAAAATGATTTAAAAACACAAAAAATATTAATTTAAAGCAAATAAAAAAATAAATTTTTTTTAGATTTTTTCAAAAATGTTTTTAAAACACAAAAACAAATAGGAATTAAATTGAAAAAAGAATGGAGGTATAAACATTTAGATAGAAAAATAATTAAAAGTAGAGAAACTTGATTGAAAAGGAATGAGAGTATAAATGTTCAGATAAAAAACAAAAGTCAAGATATTTGATTGGAAAACTTGTATAGATAGAGAAACTTAATTTTCCTTGCGTTTATTGAGGAATAAATCATTACGATGTGATATTTAATATGATGTAACCAATATTGAATTTATATACACATACCATACATTGTCATATCATATAATAAAAAAAACTTTACAATTCCTGGAATTACTAAGTTAAGGGTGTAAAAGTTATTTATTAAGTTTGTTTTTTATAGGAGGTTATAAAATCAAGTGTATAATTAGTTGGATCGATTAGGATCAAAATATAAGAAAAATATTTTATAATAAGTTCTGGGTGTGACATTTTTTTACTTACAAAATATATTTTCTTGAATTTCTAGTATAAAAATATTCTTCTCATAAAATTAATAGCTGAATATTCACTTGATTTATGACTATATAATTAAATTATTTGTACTAAGTGATCAACAACTTTATACAATTTTCTTAATTATAAAACTTACATTAATTAAATGAAACTCATAATAATTAAGTATTAGCTCATGACAAATATTATAGATCTTTTTATTCTTTCAATTTCTTTTTATAGACTTTTATCACACAAAACATTAAAAGTCATATCTTATTCGTGGCAATAAAAGCATCCTCACATTCATGGTTAGCTGGAAAATGTAATTAGCATGAACATCAGTAAAAGAGTTAACGATATCTTTGTCACAAAGTTTTTCTGTGTTTGGGAAGACTAATTAGGGCCTGCATTACTTCCATCGGATCGAAAAAATTGCCCTTTTAATCTAGTGAAGAGTTTGGGATAATATAATTATGTGAATTTACCAATATTTCCACAAAGTAGATCATAAAACAAGAGAAATAATTATTAAAACCATGTGGGGTTTTCTATCCTAGATTAGGTGGTGTAGAACCAGTATGAGTGATAAGTGCGTCCAAATTAGCTTACAGCTTTCAATTAGTGAAAAGTCATGGCGGAGAAGATGTAACGAATGAATATAATATGAAGAGGATGAAGCAAGAAAATTTGGGATGCCAACCCCACCAACCCAGCCCAAACACTGGCCAATCTGGTGGCGGTGGTCCCATGATCAGTGGCCAACCCTCACCCGTAAGACTAAAAAAATCTGTCAAAAATCATCATCAGTATGAACCATTCCTGGAAAATTCAACATGAGTTGCTTAAAGCCAATCCCATCCCTCCAATCAAACATCGAAACATGTCCTTTCTATTTTTTCTTACTTAAATAAGTAACTCAGCCTCCGTGGGGCCACCCTCCTTCCATATATATCTCCCTGACAGCATGGTTTCCAACACAATCCTCATTTTTTTTAATTCCAGGAACTGGGATTTCTTGAACCGGACTTCTGACCATTTCTTCTGCTACTTCCTCAGGAATTCACATGGTTTGTTTGGCTCTTTTTTTTCTCTCTCAATAACGTTTGCATTCACAGTAACTACTGAAAGTGAACCATGTGTTCCTGTTATAAACTTGCTGCTTTTATCCTTCACTGCACATTAATGTTCTTTTTCTTGGTTTTGTTGTGTTCAGGGTATAGAGGCTGAAAAGTTTTCTGCAATGGAGTACTCTAATGGCAATGTATTTCAACTAGTTGTGAAACAAGGAGAGCCAACTCTTGTTCCTCCAGCCGAGGAGACAGAGAAGGGTCTTTACTTTCTCTCCAACCTTGACCAAAACATTGCAGTGATTGTGCGTACAATCTACTGCTTCAAGTCAGAAGAGAAAGGAAATGAAAATGCTGGAGAAGTGATCAAGAATGCCTTGAAAAAGGTTCTTGTGCACTACTATCCTCTTGCCGGGCGGCTAACAATAAGCTCAGAGGCAAAGCTTATTATAAATTGCACTGGAGAAGGTGCTGTTTTTGTTGAGGCTGAAGCAAACTGTGCACTGGAAGAGATTGGTGACATAACAAAGCCCGATCCAGACACTCTTGGGAAGCTGGTTTATGACATTCCTGGTGCAAAGAACATACTGGAGATGCCTCCTTTGGTGGCTCAGGTTTTAGAACTTCTCCAAATTATGTTTTTCATGTTTGTTTATTTTTCGGCTACATTGCTTGTAAATTGTGGACTAATACTTTTAGATCGAAATTGTACGTTCAGACATGTACTAGATATTTTTAGGTGCTTGTCTTGAGTTTCATTCATCATCCTCAAAGATTAAATAGCACAATGATCGTTTGCCTGCAATTATTTTAAATTCTGAGACATTAACTTCAATATGGTCTAAGGTGCTAATTAACTCCATGTTCCAGGTCACCAAGTTCACATGTGGAGGATTTGCACTAGGATTGTGCATGAATCATTGTATGTTCGATGGCATTGGTGCTATGGAATTTGTGAACTCATGGGGTGAAACAGCCAGAGGCTTGCCACTCTGTGTCCCTCCATTCATTGACAGAAGCATACTTAAAGCCCGGAACCCTCCAAAGATTGAGTACCCCCACCAAGAATTCGCCGAGATAAAAGACAAGTCCAGCACAAATGACCTTTACAAAGATGAAATGCTCTACAGCTCCTTCTGTTTCGATTCTGAAATGCTTGAAAAGATCAAAATGAAAGCCATGGAAGATGGGGTTCTTGGAAAGTGCACTACTTTTGAAGGGCTCTCAGCTTTTGTATGGAGAGCTCGAACCAAGGCACTCAAAATGCTGCCTGATCAACAAACAAAGCTCCTATTTGCTGTCGATGGAAGGCCAAAATTTAAACCCCCCCTACCAAAAGGGTACTTCGGAAATGGAATTGTGTTGACCAATTCGATGTGCCAAGCAGGGGAACTACTAGACAGGCCACTATCACATGCAGTGGGGCTTGTTCAAGATGCAATTAAAATGGTCACAGACAGTTACATGAGATCTGCTATGGATTATTTTGAAGCAACAAGAGTTAGGCCTTCTCTGGCTTCGACTCTACTGATAACAACTTGGTCTAGGCTATCTTTCTACACTACAGATTTTGGGTGGGGAGAGCCAGTTCTATCTGGGCCAGTGGCATTACCAGAGAAGGAAGTCATCCTGTTCCTATCTCATGGCAAAGAGAGAAAAAGCATAAATGTGCTTCTGGGTCTGCCAGCTTTAGCCATGAAGACCTTCCAAGAAATGATACAGATTTAGAGATCATTTCACGTTTATTTGTATGTTCTTCTTATTTTTCACCATGGTGGCTGTATTGTGCTTGTCCTACACTATTGTTTAATCAACTGAATTGATTATTGTTCCTAAAAGTCCTTGTTAGAATTAGAGGTGAATTTATGTTCTTGAACCTAGAGTTTACCTCATTTGTCAGGTCATGCCCAGTGGAATTTGTGTTGGCAACATTCTTATATCTATGTGCTTGTGGTTGATATTAAGATTTAATGAAAAATTCTATTCAATTTGGTTTGTGTGTGTGAGAGACTTTCACATTTGAATGTGAACTAGATTGTACAATCATGATATACTCAATTATGCTCTGAGATTAAAATGTCATCACTAACTTACCATTTATGGCAATTATTGTTGATGGGTATGGATTTGCGATCCAGAGTTCCAGACCAGGGAACCTGGTCTGCATTATTAGACATGTAAAATAGGCAGGGATCTCAACAACTAAATAAAAAGAGTTACTAGCAGGGGGTATTGGATTAATAGGAACTTGACATTTTCTAAATGATTAAAGGTTCATCATTCCTTGTTATACATCGGGTATTTTTTTTGTAGCAGAAGTTTAATCTAAAAGAAAAGGGAAAGAGCTAGGAAATCTTGGCCGCACAGCTAAACACTAAACTTTACATGCACAAATCATTCAAACATATTAGTATAAGCTACAACAAAACCAACATAATTAAAAAAAAATACTGCTAATAAATAATAATTAGCTCCCAAGATTCTGCATAGTCTGCAGAATAGAAAAAGGTGAGCAAGCCTTGATGGGCTTGGGAGAATAGGGTGGCAATGGAAATTGCATATATTTTAAAGGAAGGATTAATGAAGGAATTCAAGGTTTGAAGAGAAAATTTAGGATTTAGACAAATTGAAAGAAAGCCATATAGTAAATGACTTAAGGCTTTCGATTTCCACATAAGCCAGCATCTGTCTTTGATGGTCTGAAATTCAGTGCATTAAGGCTGTAGATGCAGAGGTTTTGTTGTTTGACTTTGATTGCAATCTCATTTGTTGTGGATTTGTATCCAGGAACATTGCATGCTTTAGATGAACTCGACATTAAGCTTGCTTCACAGGAGGAGTCAATGGCTGCTTGTGCACATGCAATTCCATCAACAGAAGGTATTTCTAGCTTGTACATTCCATGCTTATTTGTGGTTCTGTTCACTGAGAACGATATCTGCTCTCTGGTTTTGGGCCAACTTGCTTTGAACTTGCAGTCTATTCTAACTTCAGCACCTGGATAGACATTAGTATTTGTCAAAAAAAAAAAAAATTCAGAGACAATGCCAGTATCTTAACATAGAAAGCTTACTTCCAATTTCTAGAAAAAAAATTGAAACTAATTCTAGGTTGGTGGAGATTATTCGACCTGGTAAGAAGTAGCTGTGTCTGGAGAAGCTGTTGTTGGAGCAGATGTCGCAGTAAACAAGACCCATTACACTGATATGGGCACTAGTTTTTTTAGATTGTTCAACCTTCGAAGACATTGAGTTGATAAAGAAAAATGAGAGAAAAAAGAGAACAAGGGGATTCATGGCTGCAAACTTTGGGAGACAGGAGAAAATAACAGTTTTACAAAGGCTTCTCTATATATGAAAACTTGAATAAATTAGATTTTAGCGAACGGCACTCAGAGCATTATCATATAGTTGAAGATGAATTTTGTTTTGTGGATAATGAGTAGCAGCAAGGAGTTGGTGGAGATCCAACTGTAAAACATGAGAGTTGAGGAGATATATCTTTTTCACAAGAAACAAAGGCATGTGAACTTCATTTGGCATATATGGAGCTAGATGTGTAGGAAAGAGAAGAGGAAGCAGACTCTTTATGGGGCAGAGTAGCTTTTTTTTGAAAGATTTGTGGGGCTTGAATTAAAGCCCTCTTTTTTTCATATAAGCTCATTGCAGAAGGTCTAGGTATTTATAGGCTTACTGCTCAGATCATTGTTTCTTGTGATTAATATTTGATTCAAAACTCCCCTTTGGATGTTATGGTAAAAAAAAAAAAATGCAAGTTGAAAATATATATTAATTAAGCATTAATGAAATTCAGCAAGACATTCATCTACTGAATTTATTGCATGCATGTTCATATGCATGCTAGTAAATACAGAAGAAGACAAGACTAGACTATAACCTAATGGATAGAGAATGTTCATTCTCTTCATGTGAGCCTTAAATGGCAAGCATGAGAATTCACAGGTCTTATCACCATCAATGAGGAGATTAACCAGAAGAAGATTATGTGATTTATTTGCAATTTAGAATCGCCAGAAACTTGTCAAGTGCACAATGAAGAAAATATAGATTTAATTACAACTTAAACTTACCTTCCTTCACATGGCCTTCTTCCCTTTTTTAGCAAAAGATGGCCTTCTTTAGGAAGCTCAGAAGCTAAGTAATATGGTTTGATATCATCATAGCTGAGTTGAAAGAGCTGTGGAAAAACGAGAAGGACATGGATAATGCAGCATCCCTTCCTCCTTCCAAGTTCCAATGGCTAAATTATGAGGGAGAGGAATGGAATCCCAAAAGGGAATCGGTCCCTTGTTTATGGTTGATAAAGAGGCATGGCAGAGGGTTGCTAGCTAGGCACCCGTGTGTTTCTTTCAGTCACGAACAAATTTTGCTGCCAAGATGATGCAGCTGTGCTGTCCATGTCCTTTTGTCACATCAAAGTAAATAAATTAAATGAAAGTATGATAGGAGATGTATTCTTGTACTTTCTGATTTATTTCATATTTTTATTTTTTTAATTAAAAATAAATATATTTTTATTTTTTCTATATCTATCATGAAACTTTAATGCCTGAATATTTTTAAAATAAAAATTACTTTGATTTCTCCTAAAACTTTTAACTGTACTTTTGGGGCATAAGAAAAGACAACACAACAAGTCCTTTCAAAGACTACACTTGCATATTTCAATCCCAAAGAGAATTTGACATTCAATCCCAAAGAGAATTTGACATGATAAATTATCCTTCACTAGTTATTTATTAGCGATTTCTCTGAATTACATTGTTTTTATTAAAATATTACTTTTTAGATATGTAGGTTTTTTCAATATATTTTTTACATAAAAAATTAAGTTTATGTAAATAAAAAAAAATTATTAACAATAACTAAAAACAAAACTAAAATAATTAAGTGATAGATGTAAATCAAGATATTTGGTCCTGCAACATGAAATATTTATCTAAATATATTTATTGAATTTGTTTATTAAAATTAATCTTTTATTAAATCAAACAACAATAAAAATAGAAACATACATGAAAAGGATGGAATAAAATAAAAGAGAAACAAAAATCTCATGCAAAGTTGCACATATTAGAAATATTATTTAAAAATAAATATCTAATATTTTTTAAAATAAATTTCATATATATATAAACCTTTATTCAAAAAAGGTTTGCAAAACCCGTGAGCTAGGTCATGGTACCAAGACAAACCAATAATATTTTTTTAAAGATAACCACAAAATGATTTTATTTTAAAATAATATCGAGTGATCAAATCAAAAAATAAAATAAAATAAAAAACAGGATATCGACCCGTATTAACTTTTACAACATGTGATCCATGTTATTAGATTGGAAGCCTAAATGAAAAAATCACGAAGCCTAATCCTCAATCCCCAATCCCCAACAAATCCAACATTAAAGGATGAGACCAAGAAAAGAATCAATTACACAAAATGATCTAAAACAAAAAAAAATTGGAATCAAAAGAATGAGGGTGAAAGTCAAAATAAAAAGTAAATTAGAGGGCAATAAAAAAAAAGAAGGGTTAAATTGAAAAGAAAAATTACTTTAACAAAAGAGAAAACAAATAAAAAGAATAAGAGCCAAATTGAAAAAAATAATACACCATAAAATTTGATTGAATGATGAAATTGAAAACCAATAAAATTTTAACAAAAAGACCAAGGAAAAAAAAATAGAAATCAAGAGAATAAGAATTGAATTTAAAAAAAAATAACATAGGAAAAACTGTCATTTAAGGACTAAATTGAAAACAAACAAAAATTTTATAAAAAAGCCAAGGAAAACAAAATCAAAAATAAAAAAAGACTAGAATTAAAACACCAAAAATAGAGAGGGCTAAGGTGTATATGGCAAATTGTAATTGAAGGGTTAAATTGAAAACAAATAAAACTTTTATAAAAGTGTCAAGGACAAAAATAAAAAATTAAAAGAAAAATGACCGGAATTAAAATAACAAAAATAAAAAGGGCAAGGTGTACCTTTTAGGGTAGGAGAGAGAAAAAAAAAGAAAAAAATTGTCATCAACAACAAACCACTTATCAGACACTGTCACACGCCGTACCAGAAGAAAAAGGGTGAGACAACGCTTTCAAAGACATTGCAGAACAACAAATTTGGCCAACAGAAGGTGGTGCATGCGTTTCCTATAATGTTCTGATAAAAAAACTAATTATTAAGAGCAAACAATCTAAAATACCCTTCATGATTCTAGAGTTAACAAAAAAATTGATGTGAAAATACGAAATCACCCTTAAACATTTGCCTTGTTTTTTTTTTTATTCTAATGGTGGAAAAGTCATTTTACTATTTTGTAAAAAACAGAAGGTAGAAATACTCTTGGTCACAGTTCAATTATTTTTTTAGTGTAGGGGTAAATCAATAATATAACTGTTCAAAAAAGTTGAAAAGAAAAAAAAACCCTAACAATCATTCTAACAATCATTTAATGATCAATTCACCATTGAAAAAGACCAAATCACCCTCAAAATCAAGGCACCCTAATTTTTCTTCAAAGGACAAACTCGTAATTTGACTGTCATAATGAATAGTTTTTTGTGTCCATGTGCATAGTATTTTGCACACTGTTTAGCCTACGTCTTTTATTATTTTTGTTAATACTACCATAGGCCTATGAGATTTTTTCTCATTCATCTAATACCTAATGGGTCAAAACCCACTAAGTTCTTGAAATCCAATTATTATCAAAACTATGGAAGCTCATGAGCTAATGTATATATGCATGGGTTTACAGGTTTTTGTTCTTCCTTGCACTTTGTGCAGTCTTGAAGATAAAGGTCCTAAGAATCAAACATAGAGATAGTTATCATCGAAAAAAAACCTTGTTACTTTTAACTGTTTCGAGACGATGTCTTTAAAATTAAGATTAAGAAAAAATTACTCTTACCCTCTTGTAGTTTAGTCATTTTTTCACTCTACCTCCATTATTTTAGAAATTATAGTTTACCTCTTTGGTCAACTTAAAACTTAAAATAAGATAAATTTTTTTACCCTTCTATGTATAATAACACAAATGATAAATTAGTTTCCTTTTCCAATCTTTTCCCCTTCCTCCCTTCCTTTCTCTCCATTCGTCTTTACTTTGTTTCGATCAAAACTCTAAATTAGAATAACTAAATAAAAACAAATCCCTTAACAAAAAAAGGAGAAAAATAAAAACTAAATCGAACCAATCTTTTTTCTTTTGCACTTAGGATTTTTAAAAATTAAAACTTAAAGCTAAAACTCTAAATCAAATTGTCGCCATGTTGATCTTCTTTTATAATTTGAAGTTTGACCCCAAGTATAAAATTAGAGATTGAGGGTTTGGGTCTGTGTATTTAGGCTAGTCCATTAAACTTTTCTTTCTATGTAATATGTTGTGCCTATTCTTCCATGTCTGAACACCATCCTAAGTTTTTCATCAGATAGAGGTGGTAGATGAGCCTCATATTCATTTGATAAAATTTCTTAATGTAATTGTTAAAAGGGAAATATCGGTGAGCTACAAGTCAAAAAGGACAAAATTGGAAAAAGTAGTCGCCGATTAGTTTTATGATAACTAAAAAACCCTAAATGGTCTTTAAGAGGTTTTAGGTAAGAAGTTGATTATGTAATAGGAAAGATATGATCACCCTATTCATTCTACCTAAGATAGATTGTATAATTGTTTGTTTTAAAATTAATGTGTTTGTTATGCTTGGGGGTTGCCTAAACCTAATATTTTTTTTATTTTAAATTTATATTAAAGAGTTGTTTTGGATTTGGATCTGAAGATGATCTAATTCCAAATTTGACTAAAGGACAAACATTGGACCTAATATAAACATGTAATTGCTAATTCAAATACTCAATAATCAACATCTAAGGATAGGAATCGTGAACGAACCATCTAATCCTAGTTGAGTTCTCGAAATAAATGAAAACAAATACATAACACCACAAATAAAAACACATAAATAATATAATAAGTGACATGAACGTGTATATACTAATTCTATTATCTGATATTTAAGATCCAAGGATAAGAGTTGTTTAGCGGGTCATCTCATCTTGTTCTCAAATACAAGATAGTAGATATATGATAAAACACGAAATAAACAAAAAATATAACACAAAAAACGGATTGAGAATTTTTATTACAACCAAAGCATTACGATGAATATACATATGTTCACACTAAAGATATCAATATGAAGACCAATCATTACACCTCTGATAAACCAAATTCAAACTCAATCCTTCCAACATCATTGCAGGGCATTGATTTTTATCCTTGCTTTACATATAAAATATCAATCCTAGCCTATTTCATAAACCCAGAGTTTCCACGCAATGGCACAAGCCATAACACCTGAAGTATTCAACAATCATACATAAAAATCAATAATATTACAAGATACTCAAAAAATAAACAAAAATCAACAATGTTATAAATTATTTAAAAAAGTAGACAAATCAATATGTTAGGGTTCAAAAATGACCTTTTAGAGCTACTAATATTGATTGGAAGTTGTGTAAACTAGCACAAGCAGTGTTGGGAAAATTTTTAGTGATGGCATGTGTCTCCATTTACTGAATATGACTCCATAAAAAACCCATAAATGGTCAAGATTTAGGTTGATATGGTTGTTGATATATTTAGGTTGATTCAAGTTGTGATTAAGGTTAATTTTAAGATTGACTTGGGTTGTGATTGGGATGAATCTTAAGGTGAATTCGAGACTAGCTTATGGTGTTGCTATGAGATATTGTGGTGGTTTACATGGGATGGTAAGTGGTGGATCAAGATTATTGGTTTAGTAGATGGTAAGGGAAGAAGACATGACAATGTGGCGGAGAGAAAATGGTAGGTGGTAGTAAGAGAGGGAGGAAAATGAAGAGCTATGTTAATGTTAGTAGTTGGACATGGTGGTTGACGATTGAAAATGGGTATTGTCGTGAAAGAAAAAAAATGATGGTTGATGGCTTTTAACTCGAGAAAAGAGGATGAAGGGTGGCTAGTTTTTTTGGTAGCTTTTCATTTATTTCTCTCTCCCTCTTTTAGCTAGGCTCTATTTGTTTCTGTGGTGCAGTTTGTGTTGTTTCCTAACTGTAAATTTTAAAGTATTTGATTAATCAACACACACTATAATATTGCACAGGCCTTACTGAAAACTCTTTCTTGAAACTTTTGTTAAAAAAATTACAATTTGTAGCTTTTTTTAAATCTATTTTTTCAAACCACAACTACAAAAGTTACCACAAAACTAAACATACATTAATTTATAGACTAATTTTTAGACTTGTTTCCATGTCTATTTGTATGTGGAGGGTTTTTTCTCCTTTTTTCTATATCTTGAGCCCTTATTTATAGTATTGAACCTTCTAAGAAATGAAACCTAGTAATTAATTAAAATATTTTGTTGTGTATGAAAGAATGAAATAAATATATCTAGATTTTGTTGAAAAACTAAAGGTGTATGGCTTGATTTATATATGAGATTTGGGTGAAAAAGATGATCATTCTTTTCCAATTAGCCACCATTGAGCAAATATTTTTTTTCCATCAAAACATGAGTGAAGGGATGACTTGATTTATACGAGAGATTTTATTAAAAAAATCAGATGAACATGACTTGATTTAAACCACTAAGATATGTGAATTGAATACAAGGAAAAAATGAAAAAAAAAAGGTGAGCTTAGAATGAAAAATCATTGCGTAACTCAACCCTAATGTATCTCGCTTTTGGATTCCAAAACAAAACAAACCATAAGAAAGGTGACCCATTACCCAAACCCGATGTATCTTGCTAACAAACCAGAATTCACGATTCTTAAAATATAAACTCTAAGTAATATACAAAAACTAAACTTCTTGAAGAGATTGTTGAAGTTGATAAGGATAACATGGTATTGCTTGTTACCATAGTAGGGATAACAAGGAGATGACTTTGGCTGATTTTTTGGTATCCAAAATCCAAATGAGTGTCATGAAATTGAGGTTAATTTTGCATTGCATATGAAGTATTTGATGAAATACCACTATGAAAGTTTTAACTCTTTTTTAAATTTTTACAAAGTTGTAATACAAGTTTGATGGAAAAGTAGTAATTATATGTTTGATGACAAAGTTATAATATTAATATTGCAAGGGCTTTTTAGTCATTAATTAGAATGTAATTGAAATCCTGTAAATAATTCAATCTTTTTTGTTGATATTTTTTGGCACACACGAGTAAGGATATAAAGTGTTATCAACTTATAAATTATGGGATGTAAACTATAATTTTTAAAAGAATAGTGACAGAGTGAAAAAATGATTAAACTACAAGATTATTAGTGTGATTCTCTCAAGATTAAAGAAAAAATATACTCCTTGTCATAACCTATTTTTCGGTTATTCTCTAAAATTTACCATTTTTCCTTTTAAAAAATAAAAAATAAAAAATAATAGCAAGGAGACTGGTGATGTGGAAAAAACTGGTGAGGGAGGATTTTAGATATGCATAAAATCAAGCTACAATTTTGAATGAAGTCGGAAGTCTAATCGTACCTTGTTGTGCCCAAAACTTGAGAGACAATATACATTTAAGGTTAAATTAAATGATTATTGGACGAATCTGCATAAAAATTAAGTCGGTGGACATAATTAAATTTTTAATAGGTCAATTTGATTTAATCATTAGCTGAATTTATGGCTTAATTATATTTAAGAATTAATTTGAGTCCAATTAAAGGATTTAATTAGGTGCAAGGACTTAATTATACTTTAAATTGATCAAATTAATTTTATTAGGGGCTTAATTGGTGAAACATTAAGTTTGAGAGCTCAATTTGGGCTTAATTGAGAATATTAGAATTTTAAAGGACCAAATTTATTTTTTACAAAGTCAATTGGTTCAAATCATGGGTAAAATCACAAGAAAATCAAAGTTTTGGGGTCAATTAAGGGCTAAATTGAAGAAACTCACGGCTAATGACCATTTTGAAAAAGGTGTCAAACTCTAAGGACTCATTTGATTGAAATCAAGAGTGAAATTGAAGAAATTTAAAAGTTTAATGGTGAATTAAGGGTCAATCTGCATAAATCTAATACCAAGGACTAATGTGAAAAAGACACTAGAATTTGGGGCTAATATTGAAGTTCAGTAGGGACAAAATTGCATAAAATAAGAAGTTTGGGGTCAATTAGGGGTGTTATTGAAAGCAAGGTTGTCAATTCCGTTCTGTTTCGCCCGGAATGGCCGAAACATTCCATACAAATTCAAAAAACGGAACAAAACGGAACAAATTTCATCTCATTTTAAATCTCGGTCTGTTCCGGATTTTTCGGCTAAATTCTGCCCGGAACGTTCCGGTTTCATTCCACATGTTTCGTTCCGCTCTTGAAAAGCCATTGAATCAAATTGAACCTTGTTCAATTTAATTAATTAAACCACTCAATTATAAAAAGCTCTTTTTTATTACTATTTTCAATAACAATGATATTGATAATAAAATTGAAAATTATTATTACTATTTTCATTAACAATGATATTAATTTTTTAAAATTAGATTTATCATTAATATATATGGTTTATATTCATGTTGTTTTTTTTTCATGTTTATACTTTGTAGGAATTTGAGCAAAACAATGGATGCTTTAGATTCCATTAGCCTTGATAACATTGACCTAACTTTATATTTAAAATATTTGTGTTAAAACATTTTACTTTCATAATATTTTGATATTTTGTTTAAGTTGAATTACTTTAAGTTAAAGATCTATTTAATCTTGACTATTTAGAAATATTTTAAATTTTGAAATTATATTTGTTTGGCATTGTGTTTGTATTGCATAATTTATAATTAATTTATCTTGAATTTGAATTATGTTTGTTATATATATATATGTGTGTGTGTGTGTGTGTGAACAGTACAACCCCGAAACGGCACGCCGAAACACTCCGAAACTGAAACATTCCATTCCAATTGAAAAAACAAAACACCTACCGAAACGGAATTGACAACCTTGATTGAAATAAATTAAAAACCAAATGACCAAATTGAACTTTGTCCAAATCCATAAATTAAAACCTTAAAAGCCAAAATGACACCGTTTCATTTAAATGAAACAATGTATTTTGACCAAAACGATGCTAGGTTTTACCCAGACATTAAAAAAAAAAAAAGACAGACCAGACAACACGTCGTCTAATACTATTCAACTTCTTCGTCAATTTTTCACTCGGAAACTGATCGGGTGACCACATTTTCAGATCATTTAATGCTTCATCTCTCAATCAAACCAGACAAACCATACACTAACATGATGGCTTGACACTTGACCATACCCCGATATGGTACTTTCTAGCCGATTGACATTATAACGTCCTTGGCACTACCCCAAAGAGACTAACTTAAACAGCCTTGAGTTGCCAGAATTTGACATTTCATGATGGCAACTTTGAATCAATGGTTGAGATCCTTCCGGTTCGAATCAAGGGCCAATATTTGGCACCAGTAAAGACAAAATCTTCCTCTTCCACCTCTATAAATAGGGGTGGATTCCATGCATTGAGAAAGTAGAAATCAGGGTTTAAAGTTGACAAAAAATCATCCCCCCTAATTTTTTTTTTCCAGTTCCTAGCCTTTCTCTTGTCTCCTCCACTGCCATAACTTTGGCTTCTTCAACCACAACAACCTCCCCCACGTCGTGATTGATGACGACCCAACATCTTTGCAAACCCATCTCCTCGCTGGTGATAGAGACAACCACCACAAGCTTTCCCCTTTCCACCGTAAACTTCCTCTTCTTCCTGCACCACAGCAACCCAGCCACCAACATCTCCAGCCTCCATCGTGAGCTACCAATACTTCCACAGTTCTCACGCTAGACCAGTGATGGCAGCCGCAACCCCTGCGCCAAGTGAGCTTTTCCTTCTCCTTCCCCCTTTGTTTTTCTTATTCTTCTGCACGTAAACATGTAGAAAATGAGTTATAATTCACGTTTTGCTTTTTACAATACAGCGTAGTCATTGGGCTGAGCCAATGACAAAATTATATGTTTGATGGCAAAGTAGTAGTTATAATATTACAAAAGCTTTTTAATCATTAATTAGAATATAATGATAATTTTGTCAATAATTTAATATTTTTTATTGATATAATGATAAAGTGTTATCAACTTATAAATTTTAAGATGTAAACTATAATTGTTTTTTTTTTTAAATAGAGGTAAAAGAAAATAAGAACTAAACTACGAGATAATCAATGTGATTTTCTCTAAGATGAAAAAAAAAAACATGCTCCTTAAAATATATTGTTTATTTTTTATTTTTTGATAGACTTAAAATATGTTTTCTTAATTAAGGTAAAAAAAAACATAGGCCAAGGTACCATAAAGATAAAAAAAAAAAAAATCAATAAGATTTAATACTATATATATTTATTTTGCGATAACTCACCAAAAATATATATGTTGCTGACGAACTTTATTTAAGGTAGTTGAATATTTTCTAATCAATCTATCAATTGTGTCAAATATACTACATTAATTAAGCATCTCTATGCATCAACCCTAGCCCTCCATTTCATATAGATTTTGCTTTCTTCATTTTCCTATGGAGACAGTATTTGATTGATTTTTTCTTGGTACAAAAACAGTATATGATCACACCGAGTTATTTCAATGGAAAAGAAAAATGCGTTTGCCCCTAAAATTCACCATGGCCATGCTCCGGTAACTATAAGTGTTGTGCTGTAAAGGTTTTTTTGTGATCTCTTCCTTTTGTTTTCTCTGATAAGGTTTATTCTTTGCTTGCAGAGGTTTTATTTGAAAGTGAATATTCAGTGTTGTTCAGCCTGTCCTAGGAGGGCGAAGGAAAAGTTGGAGAAATTCTCTGGTTCTCTTTTGCACCCATTTCATTCCATATATTTCTTTTAGTAAAGAAACATGCTTTATTTCAATAAATATGAATGTAATATCTCTAGTATCAGTAGCATGCTTGATGTTTTTATGGGCCATCATGTTCCCAGATAGTCTCATCAGCTTAGCCACATGTATTTTTTTGCAAGTAAATAAGCAACTGGGTTTCCATTTTTTTACTAGTTCTTAGTAAAACTCGTTGTTGTTTCTTCCTTTTATTTTGTTTTCCATTTGCCAGGAGTGCTTGCAATCACCATTGATACAGAACAAGGTTTGGTAGCTGTTACAGGCACAATAGACCCTCAAATAGTTATACAGAAATTTGCAAGGTGGGGCAAAAAAGCAGTGCTTTGCTCCCCCGAAAAGGACCCTGTCAAAGGAGACTCATCAGACTGTTCTTGCTGTGACGATGACTCCGATTCTGAATGCGACTGTGATCGAAATTACGATGAAAAAGTATCTAAAAGCCAGAATATTGGTACTACTGGGGCCCAACCTCCAATTGTTTCTAGCACCAAAAAGAGAAAGAAACTTTGCTGGCTTTTGGGTTTGTTTAGTAAATTGCAGGATGCTGCTAAACCCAAATTGCCTCATGGTGCTCCTCCAGTTTTCAGGCCCAACAACACGCAGGCTCCTGGCAATGTGTTTTCTCTAGGAATGTCTGCTATGCCTTACGGAGGTTCAAGACCACAGTTCCCACCATGTTGGGAGAGGCCACAGTATGGAAGTCAAATTCATGGACCAACTGTGTACGGAAGTCCAGCTATGCTACCATATCCACATTATATTCAGCCAACGTACCCACCACCACCAGTACTTCAGCCACCTGGTTTTTTTCAATCAAGACCTCCACCACAGTATAGGCCCATTATCCATTATTCCAGATATGAAGACAACTATGTTTAATAGGTCAACCGCTTGAGACAGCCTTGTTTCTTGTTTATGACCAAATTAGGACTACAAGCTTGGTAACAATGATATGTTTAGATTCCATTCTCCCTATTTGTTCAAAACTTTCTTCTTTTCATCTTGTTCATGCATGAATGTTATTATAATTAGTGTGTCTTGGTTAATATGGTGTAGGGTACTTTTTAATTAAAAATATATTAAAATAGTTTTTTTTCAGATTTGTTTTTAATTTTTTTTTAAATGTTAAAATCATCGTAAATAACTATTGAAATCTACATTAATTTGATATTTTTCAGGCAAAAAATAATTTAAAAAACACTTTGAAAAAAGAAGTTATTGCAATGTCAAACATGCATTAATGTATATTTGATATTCTAGTTGTTTTTACGGTGGTTGTGATTTAAAATAACAAATTTTAAAAAAAATTATACATTATAGCTTTTCTAAAATCAAAATCCAAAATAATTTTTTTAGTAGAAATTATGCAAACCAAACTCCTTTAAACCAATAATTGGGGCAAAAAGTAATCCCAACCACAAAAACAAAACGATGCTAAAACGGTATTTTACTTGTAAACACATCAAGACTAAACAGACCTCGTGACAAACTTAAGTTTTCAAACTTAGCTAGAACTTTAATGGAGATTTCCAGTAATATAACAATAAAACAGTGAAAGATGCGTGCCTTGACTTAGCCATAGTTTTCGGCCAGTAAATAGTCCAAGAAGATCATATACAATGAATGCTAGAAAGCTGTTTATTCAAGGCTTGGCTCTTGAACTCAGCTGCTCTTCATGCGGACATCATCATGTATGCGGAAGAAACTAGCAAGACGACGGCTAATACATAGCTGTATAATTTGTTAATTCTTACGCATGGAAACAATTCGTGAAACAAATTAAATTTGTTTTGTTCCTCCGGGATCCTATCAACCAATTACAGACAGTCATTAACTACCTGCTTATTTGTTTTTCTCAAGAAAAAAATAAAGAGCTACAAGTTTCTCTTGCGCCTTAACGTTGAAATTCCAAGTTTTTGCTTGCACTAAAAACAGTGCATGACCTGGTCTAAAGAACAAGCTTCTGGGTTTTTGTTTTTATTTTGAGAAGAAGCAATTCCTTATCTGCACTTTCTTGATTTTTTTAGTGGTGGGATATACTGATATATTCCAGGGCTTCTTTGTCTGCACAAAGTCCTCGCTCCCACGTTTGGCTGTGAGGTCAGGACTAAGCTCCAGTGTTATGATCAGTGATCAGGATTAGGCTCAAGTAGGCCTGCATGCCTAGCCACTGTCAATGAGCTAAACTGTGCTAATGCATTCAAGACTTGAAAGTAAACAAAGCTGTACACGGCCAGATTGCAAAGACAGAAGCTATAATTTTTTGAAGGGTTGGATTATTTATTTCACTAAATATACGGAATTAAAATTATTTAAAAAAAAATAGAAAATTTTAAATTATAACCCTTTAAAAGTTTTTCCCCAATTTGGGCCCCAAAAATAAAATTCCTAGCTTCCTCACTGCTCACGGGGGCACAAAGGGCCATTGATCCTGGCTAGTTATTGTATTAGCCTAACTGCAATCTAGCTAGAAACTTTTGCATGGATGTGTAGCTGATCTTGAAGTTCTTTCAGGGCTACTGACATGAACTAAAGCCTGAATGTTTCTGGTTTGACTCTCTCTATGCACAGAAAAACTAAAAAAAAGAAGAAGAAATTAGTGTACATAACAGCCTTGTATATACCATGATTTAAAGGTTTAAGTAAAAGGGGATATACGCATAGATATTTCATCCTGGATTTATTAAATAATTTAGTTGTTGACAAATACAAGAGAAAGCTTTGTCAGCCAGATTGGACAAAACACTCTTGTTCATTTACATTGTCAATGGAAATGTTTCCATGCCATGAGGCAAGTTTTTGATTGGCTAGATAGGAATGAATTAATGAATGCGTGGAACGTGATTCAAAATTGGCTTTATGTAACATGCGATGGTTAAGTGGTGATGTTTAATATCGCTGGTTGAAACTATACTTTTTAAGAATTTAAATAAAAAATTATTTAAAATTAATTTTTTATATATTTTCATATTATTTTAATATGTTAATATCAAAAATAATTTTTTTAAAATAAAAAAAACATAATTTTAATATATTTCTGAGAAAAAAACACTTTGAACCACAACTTCTACCTCACTTTCACGCAATCCTTAAATGAAAAGGTTGTCTTACTTTGATTGTGAATATTCAAATTTCTAAGTGCTTGGGTTGGTTTTATGGTTAAAAAGGTTAATTTCTTAATTTTTTAAATTCAGTATTTAAATAAATTTAATTTTTTAAAAATACATCAGATCAATGTAAATGTAAGTTTTTAAAATCATTTATAAAAATAATAATTTATTATTTACCATCGAATAGTAAGATAGTGAACCAAAAATAGTTGTATTGTTTATATATATATATAAAAAAAAAAAAAAGATGCCGCCTAAGAGCAAAAGGAGTTAGGGACAAGCACTTCATTCCTTTGGCAAATCCAAGGCCCAGGCGGCGCCACCGACGACAACCTTGCCCGTGTCTCCTTTTTTGTCCTCTTTTCCCCCCTCCTTCCTCCTCTCCATCCACCCCTTTTTTTATTATTATTATTATTATTCTTTGGTTTTTGCCCGCCATTGTATCACATATTTCGCTCTTGTAAAATCAATGGGACTTTGATTTTGTAAATTAGCAAAACTAGCCACGATCCGCTCTAGCTTAGGATTGATTTTTCTTACAAGAAGAAGAGTCACTCCTTGATTTCGTTATTTATAATTTCAGTGAAATGGGATTTTTTTATAATCGAATGATTTATGTTCTAACCCATTAAGATTGTATTAAGAGAGTTAATTAAAATTGCCATGTTAGAATATGTCGTCTAGTAAGACCAACTATTTTCAATAGAAGCCTTAATGTCACAGTACTCATATAGTAAAAAGGATAAGGTTTTCTGTCTTGCAAAATAATAAAATAATATTTTGTTTTAATTATTAGTTCTTGTAAATGTGTTAATGTTATGTTGTGTAATGTTAGGCCCTCCTCGCTAGTCTATAATATAAAGAAACAAATATAGATGGTCAGTGGTAAGAGTTTGAGACTAAAAGATTTGCTCTTTTTATGGTCTTAGATTCGAATCATGTAGTTGCTAATATGATGATCACCGGAGGTGCCGAACACTCACGTTAAAAAAAAAAAAACAAATGTAATTCTTTTTGTCATAATGCATATGGTAAAGTCCTTTTCAGAATATTGCATTGTTGAGGTCCTTGTCCGAATTGCCATTTTCAGTGGGCCCATATCCCTCCTTTTCTTTTCTAAAAAACAAAAAAAATTTTAAAAAAGGGAAAATCGTGCCTCTCTTCATTATATTTTATCACAAATCTCCAATCAAGTATTGATGTACTTTCCAATTTAAGCTGTTGCAGAATGAGAAAGGGTCCAATTATTCCAAACTCTCTTGTTGAGCTGGGCCGGCCCAAGAAAGTGGGGCCCCGCCATGAAAATGTCATTTAGTGCAAGCACAAGCATTCCGCAGGGAGATGACAAATCAAGTCCCTAGAGAAAACTGCTAGGCTTTGGTTGATTACAGAGAGAGCTTTGTTAGGGGTGATAAAATTGGTGTCTTGAATCACTAACCTCCAACCACACGGCGTTGGATTAGCGTTTTGTCTCTGCCTCTCTTGCCCTTTCCGATGCATACTGGACAAAGAGACAAATGCCAAATTCTGTCCAAATAAAAAGAGAAAAAACAGCCCCCCTAGCTTTTCCCCTATAGCAACTAGAAGGGCTAGCTCTAGCTTCATGTGAGCGAGCAGCATTGGAGAAACACCAAAAACCTCACTTTCGTTTTTTGTTTGAGCGAGGAATTGAGCAAAGTATAGAGAGAAAAGATGATTAATGCTCTCTGTGGAAGCATGGGGTCTCTCAAGAGCGAGAACTCATGCAACAAGTTGCAACCAACTTCTCCTAATGAGTCATCATCAGTCACTGAATCTAAAAAAACTACTCAGTCTTTTGAATTTGAACAAAATAGCCTAACCCCAACAAGCCTAAACTTACCTGCAGTCAAATTTGAGTTGGATGGAGATGTTGAAGTCCAGTCACCTGATAGTTCCATGTGGGAGAGCTTTTTCACTGATAATTTTGACTCTGACTTCATGATCTCATCTCCAGTGAGGAACTTGCCATCGCCACAAACTTCAAGCTACAATCACAATTATGCTCATGCAATGCAAGGGCAGAGTCTTTCAGGCTGCTCTCCTCCTAGATATTTATCTCAGCTTGGAGCTGCTTTCAGTAGTATCCACAAAGGGAAGGGACAGAGTCCACTCCATAGAATGTGTAACTCTCCAAATAATCAATTCATGCAAGTTGAGAGCCTTTCTTTACCAGGTATTGAGGACTTCTTGGATGATTTTCAAAGAGATGGGTACGGAGAAGGATACCAACAACCACCTAAGATGTCAGGCAGCAGTGGAAGTTCAACACAATTGTTTGATATGTCAACCACAGTTCCTGCAATGTTGGATTGCTTGACTATACAGAATCCCTCCAGGTTTTGTTCTGGATCGGTGAGTGAAACATCATCAGGCTCACCAATGACACAGGAGAGCGATATTTTTCAGATGGGTTCTATTGGAATTGCACCATCATCACAGAAACTATTACAGGAAAACCAGCAGCAGCCGCAGCCGCTGCCACAACCAACAACACAACCACAGCCTCCACCAACAACCCAATCCCTGCAACAGCAACCACAGAGTCTTAACCATACCTTGATGGTATCTCTTCCTATTGGCTCTGAGCAGGTAATCTCCCCCCCCCCCCCCCCCCAACCATCCAATAATAATAGTAGAAAAGGATATCATTGCTTAACATGACAAGACAACAAATTGGATCTTCATGAATCTATTTCACTTTTAAGTGAAAGGTGAGGGTGAATATGCACGACAAAACTAAAGACGTTCTGTCTTGAACTACTTGCAGAAGTCCTATTCTAATTGGTTAGGG